>NC_071327.1:68716080-69017330 GCF_943734725.1 Anopheles marshallii
TAAATCCAATTAGAGCCATCATCACAGCCATTTAGCGCATAAAGGATCATCCTGGGATGTGTTCCTGGGAAGTCAGTCGCAAAAGGTCGAAACGCTTGTAAATTCCAACCACCATTAAACCAACCGAAGAAGGGCACGCCTGTAAACGAACTGTCTGCCTTCAGGACGGGATAAAAGTATAAACTTTATAGCACCGAGTTTTGTATGCAATGATACGTCGGATCACCAATTTACCAAGCTGATGTCATAAATTGATCCAGCAAAAATGTCCCTGTATAGGGAGGCGGGGGGGATTGGCTTCATCAGAGGAGGAAAAGGATTTATACAATCCGATCGTAAAATGTGGCGCCAGCACCAGGATCATCAAAAGAATTTGCATTTTACTATACCAAATACGAATAAAAAAAACTACTTTATCTGCATTATTTCAAGGTTGAGTCACGGTGGCGTAAGAGAACCGTCGAGTTTATTTTTTCCATAACATTTTAATATGATAAATAAGTTAATGTTCTATGTTATATAGCTGCATTAAAGTCATACGACGAACAGAAAAAAAATGTTTAGCTCCAAAAATTAAATAAGGCCAACAAAGCTTCCTCCAAGAAAAGTTTTACGGCAAAGAAAGCCCTCCGGAGATTGGTTAGGTTTTATTTAAAGAGAGGATCCCATATAAAACATGCCACGTTCTGCACGACCTTGTACGAATCATCTTACCGCCGATCGGCGGGAAAATTGTTTTATTTGATCGTAAAACATAAACGAACGAACCGGCGCCACAGTGCGGTTCCGATATCCTGACAGGGCAAAGGATTGCATCAATCGAGGCCCACAACAGTTCGACGGCGGACATCCAAAAATGTGGCGATGATTTGTACGAACGAAACGGCAACATATTTTAATGTCCGCACGACCATAAAGCGGCTGTAAATCATTCGACAGATAGCTTGCAGGCGGAAGAATTTAAATAACCGCGTCGTTTGGAGCCAAACAAATGCAACTTCTTTCGCACAGGCTTTGCGCATAGCAATGCCTTTAAAGTCTCGCGGTAACAAAACCCAAGCATTCGGGATTGATGTTTATGGTGATTAGGTTCGCTTCCTGCTTCGGAGAGTAAAAACGGGTTCTTTTAATTAGTGAAACGGAGTATTGGCAATGTGTAGGGCAATGCTTATGGCGCTTTGCTGGCAAGACAGTCCGTAAAGGAGTACTCTCAAAACTAACAGAGGAAAAGCAATTATAAACCCCAGATCCTTCGCTGGTAAACAATTGAATGGCAAAATAAATTGCCCAATGAAAGATCCTGAACAAGCAGTTGGATGATAAAAACCCCGACCCGTAATTCATTCCCGGTGTGGCCCCGAACCGTTTGCATGGCCTCCGTAAATAAATTCGATCCGAACCGCGAACAATCCGTGGATACTCCTTACCTACTGCGATCAAAGGATTACGATCTCTCACCCGATCTGCGCTGGCCGGGTGAGGTCGACAATGCGAGAACCCGCTGGACGCTACTAATGTGAAGGAATAAATCAAAAGAAAATGAAAATAAAACGCCCCCTCAGCTTCCCTTCATCCTTGCCGCTTTTCCCCATCCCTTCGGGTCGTCACCACACTCTTGCCTTTGTGGTTGGGGTGAGCCTTGGGAGGATTTGTGCTTGTTTACTTACACCACACACCGTGACACCGGCCATCCGCAGGCCATCCGCGAACCATCCTGTATCCTTTCACTGTCGTGGTCTGATATGCAAATAGTCGGTAATGCGGTTATATCGCGGTGATGCCAGCCCCAACGGTTGGAATAGGGGAAAAGGGAAAGCAAAGGAATAAGACAACAAAAGCTTCCCTTCTCGCATCTTGTTTACGCGGATGAAGAATAAGAGGAGGAAGGGTAGCCGAGGAGGAGGAGGATCTCCAACCCGTCTAGCCATGGTACCCGGTGGTGTGTGGTGCCTGATCAAACAGAGGCTGTAAAGGTGAAACAGGAGAAGGAAGGCAAAAAAATGCAAATCTCCTTGATTGCCATTTCATAGAGCGTGACACAAATCCTGACCGTCTGCAGCAGCGAGCAACACGGTACGCGATGCACTCGATGGCTGTAATCGATGTGTCCCCCTGCGTGAGCAACGTGAAACAATCACGCGAGCGAACGTTGCTGCACGTTACGTTTCATTTGCACAAAAGTTGACACGAAAAGATGTTGAGAAGAGAGCATTCGACCGACTGGATGGGAAAGGGACGGCCGGCTGGTGGGACCATACAAGGACGGTGGACAAAGGGCGGTGTGTCGATATGTACGAGAACGAGCGCCTTTAAATCCCTTTGGTTTTTTTTTTCTTGCTGCCTGATCATAGTAGGCAAGCACCTCCGATGGTTTGTAGAACAAACGACTTCAACGACTGCTGCGTTCGGTTCGATATCTTCAGGCGACGAACCTCCCTTAATGCAGCTTTATGCCGTTTTGCAGCGCTGTTGCTGCTTTGCTGGGGTAAGTTCTGTTTTCTCTTCGCAAAAAGGGTGGTAACCAACCTTCTCCCTATCGCTACACTCCCTTCTGCTGATTAACCTCTTCACTACACCGCCATGAACTACCCATTATCTTCGTCATTCGGTTTCCCTTTTTTATTGCCAATTCGACACGAAAAACAAGACTCGAATCGGAATCGAAGGGGTATTCCGGACAAGAAAGGGCACCAAGAAGTCGGAAGAAGGGGATACTGAGCTACGCTGGCAGGGAAATTGTTTCATTAATTTCATTAAGCATATCTATAAATAATTACTGCAAACCATTAACAAGACAAGGCCTCCGAGCCTGGGGTGTTTGTGCGTTGCCAGTGTCTTTTCGCATTGGTTTAACGATCGTACGATGATCCGTCTTCTTCTGCAGTGTCCCAAAGGATTATCCATTCCCCTTTGGGAGGGGTACATTGGGAAACTGCACCGATGTCCTTGAATGTCGCTGCGAGATAATCCGACGCGAGTTGCTTTCGTTTTCATTCGCCGTGGTACACCCGGCGCAGGAATACATCGTTAGGGTGAGGTGGGATCGTGTGTAGCAATAACTCATCGCTAGGCGATTGTGTCAGTGGTCTAGATAGGGAATAAATCTTATCGCCGCCTGCATCACGAGCCACGGCGATCGTGTACTTTGTTGTTTAACAAAAAAAAAAAAACGACGACGAGTTGTACTTTTTCATCATTGTTATTTTTCCGATGCAGCATCTGAAAGAAGCTTTTAACAGCGGTGTACCGTACGCGAGAACTAAACCTTGAGTTGTCAGTCGGGGCGATTTATGCGTGAGGGACCTTGAACATCCTGAAGCTTTGCATAATATTGCGAAAGAGATTCAGCCTCTAGTAGGGTAATGAATGTGGAACGGGAAAAAGTATTATTTGTGTAACTAAACCAAGCTAATTCTGTTGATTTCTAGAGAAATTCGCTTACATAATCATCAGCATAAGATTGCTTCTTTATTTTAAATTTTCCTATTTACTTAACTTATCTCTAAAGTGAATGTCACAGTGACTTAAGCATGGATTAACGAAGCTGAACGTACTTAGTTTCATTGTTTGCCTTCGATTGAAATCCGATTATGCTTCGGGGGTTTCAAACAAGTACAAAATAAATAAATGGAGCAAAAACAAAAGCATTAAACTTATACGTGCGTTTAACGTTCGTCTACTTTGCGTGTTTTGCTGTTGTTATTGTTCAACTTCAGTTAACTTCTCCTTTAGATTCGCCTGCCAGATAACTTGTGGCACGAACGTTCGTTATTGTATATCCTCCCTAACAACATCCTTCATTTTGGAGTCTCAAGCTCAAGGGAGGCTGTGCTGGGAATGTCGGGCCGTACACTGATGCCTCTTTGCCGTGCATTGGCAGCGCAAACAAAACGGGAAGGGATGAAAACAAAAAAAAAGTATTAAACATAATAAACACACACAGAAGAAATATTCCTCACCGATCGAAAACGAAACGAATTGAATGCGCGCGGACCGAAATCTAGAAGGTACGATAGCTCGGTGGTCCGGCGAACGAAGGGAACTCGTTCCTGGGTTGGGATTTTGTACAATAAATTGACTGACTTTTGAATGTAAAAGTATGAAAACAGGTTTTTATCAAAATGAACAGTGAGCCAGCCTCGGCAAGAGTGAAGCCGGAGCGAAGTGCGGGCAGGTTGGTAAAGAAGAACAGCAACATCGAAAACAAAAAAAAAAACACAAGCGAGAATGCAAGAAAGAACTTCTACAACATAAGTCAAGAAGATGCTGGAGGTTCGTAAGAAAGAGGCACCTATACCATCATACAAGTGGAAAAGAGACGCAACATACTTGCGATGAGGCAGCACCCAAGTAGACATTAAAAAAAGGAATCATTAAGCTGGTGCAAGAGTTGGTTGTAAGGGAGTGAAACAGGCACACCCAGCATCCCACCGGGTCCGCACACACACACACGCGCGCTTACACTTACCTAACAAGCAGCAAACACCAAAGACAACAAAGGGTGAAATCTCCCAAAAGGCTTAACCATCGACGGACGAAGATCAACCCAAGAACACCGCTCGGTTCGGCCATTTTGTGTGTTCGGTTCTTTCCCGCGGCACGATCACCCGAACTGAACCAGTCAGCGAGATGGGATGCTCGGTGCTACTTTACCCCGAAGGTCCTGACCACTGACTTTCGGTGCCTTCGCCCGCTAGACGGCTGCCGTTTACTACGGTACGGGCGTAAGGTGTTGTACGGGTGGGGTGTGAAAGAAGGCAAAGAAAACAAGCGAACAACGGTCAAGCTTTACTTGAGCTGGGTGCTCTGGAGAACCTCCCCACCCACTCCCCTTTCCCCCCTCTTCATCGAATCGATCTCGGGGACACTC
Organism: Anopheles marshallii; assembly: GCF_943734725.1. Lineage (NCBI taxonomy): Eukaryota > Metazoa > Arthropoda > Insecta > Diptera > Culicidae > Anopheles > Anopheles marshallii. The sequence continues at coordinate 68,720,951 of NC_071327.1, forward strand.
TTCCCATGTGTTTTAATGCTGCAGGCGAAGAGTATGGGTTGTTGTATCATTAACTATTTTTTCTCTCCATACTAGCTGGTTGTTCTGGATCAATGCAGGGGTATTCAGCTTTAAACTTTAGGTACAATGTGGTTAAAATTATCTAAATTTGGTTGAGTATCTTTTTTTCTCTCAATAATCAATTATAATTTAATGAAAAAGAGTATAAGAAAAAAATAACACATGATTCTACTGTAAAAACTAAATCAACGAGTAAAATTTAAACAAAAGACTTCAACGCTTCAACGCTTGTACTTTCATACAAATCTCTTGTTAAGCGACGAACCTTTACAAGAACTTTTCAAAAGCTTTTCAAGTCTGTTTTGTTCTGTAATGCTTTGAGAAGCAATAATATAAACGAAACATCATTATACATGTAACACTAAGGAATGCAATATGACTGTCTCCAAATTCTGTTGATCAATTCTCAAATTACTGCAAGTAATAAAATTGACTAAATACTAGTGCTATGTGCTGTACTTGTATCCCATATGAAGGAAAACAATAAATTAAACGGTTAAAATCAATGCACAATAGACGTGCACAATAGACTCCAATGAAATTACATTTTGTAAGCGACGAACCTGTAACAATGCAATAAGCTCTTCAAATGATCGAATTTTAGATTAATCTCACCCCAAAAACCCTGCAACTTCGGGCAAAACAATCTGTAAACAACGCAGAACGCAGCGGCCAAAAGAGCAAATTCCACATGGCCTAAGTTGTTGGGTTTTTCTTCTTCACTTAATATCTTACCATTTGCACCATCCAACACCGTTCTTACTACTCCAACCAGAAAGTGGACGGTAGCGGACGGGAAGGTGATGCGGCTACGTCTTGCGCCGAACCAATCTCGCAAACCACGGTGATGCTGCTGATGATGATGCTACGACAATCGAGCAGCACTTTATGCAGACCACAAGCCCCATCGCCCTCTACACACACACGCACGCCGGTGTGCCCACGCTCAGATGCGTGTGGCTTGAAGTAGCGATGCTGCGAGCGGCAAGCGTTCCAATCATAACATCATCCTCGTACGTACCTTCGAATTGGTGGCGTTGTTCCGATGGTGGTTCTGTTACTACCTCGAGTGGTTCGACTGTGTGCTCATAAAATAGAGGAACGGTCGTTCGAGAGTGTGCGCACACAGGAAACGTGAACGATGTGTGTTCGGAACGTGAAGGGGAATTCAACCGAATTTTATATTTCATTACATTCTGTTCGAGGGGGGGGTTTTGTTATGCTGTTTTGTTTTTGCTGCATCGGTTTCTTATTTTGGGGTTTCTTTTGCTGCTGCAAGTTTCATGTTTTTCGTTGTAAAAATATTCAACTGGGAGAAGATTTTATTCCAGCAAATAAACTGCCCGAACGGATTGCATCTTTGGCATGGTGTGATTAGCGCCCGGTGAATAGAATATGTTCTCTAAATCCGATTACAATGCGTGATCGTTTATATAGTATTATAATGAAAACTTTTTTTTTTCAATAGAGTTCGTCGTCTAGTTTTTGTCACTTGTAGTATCAGACAAAAGCATTGAAGTCTTTTGTTTAAATATTCTTTTTAAAAGGGTTTTACTTTTGTAGTACGAAGCAAAGTTATCAAATAAACTTACTAAATTCTATTCAAGCAATGATCAAGTTCATATTCCCAAAAGCAATGCGCTTCATCAGCACCATACAGTATGCGATCAAGTTCCGACAAGTTTGGCAACGATCGCCCGCTTTAGTATCAGTTCTCCACGCTGGATGATACCTTCAAACAGCGTCTTTGTGTTTTTTTTTGGAACATGTTCGCCCGGCCAAACGTGTTCCAATATCTTTTCTTTGTTTATTTATCGATGTTAAGATTGAACCTACCCAAACCCCCTTGCTTGAATGTAATACTTGCTTGAGAGCATGAGCAAATAATAAAAAAACCATCCCGATTGTTTGTCTGTGTGTGTGTGTATGTGGGCTTGAACGTGCGATTGTGTGTCCCGCTGCAGCCTCTAGCACCGTAACCCTTCTTAATATGTCTTCACACGCAACAGACATGGCAAGATTTCATCTCGTGGGACGCTCACACTATTCGAACACGCTCCTTTTTTTTTTGTTGGTACGCCACGATGTGATGTGGAAATTATAATTTTATAAGCCGGCCGGCTCGCGTTTCTCGCTATGGTTGGTTGGTGCAAAATCTTTGCGCGAATGCTAAATGTGTATGTGAGTTCTTTTCCTCGCTGCCTTCACTACACGAACACGAATCATTCCTTCGATGCTTTGCTTCATCGTTCATGATTTTTGTTTTTGGCTTCATTCGTAATGGGATAAAAATTTTGTCACCGATATCAGACGCGGGATACCTTTCGTATGGTTTTTTTTTTTAATACCTCGCGCAACACTGCCGAATCGCTAGCGCTTGAATGTCACGGGATTGCCTGGTGATCCCGTTTCATGTATCACCAAAGGCCAAGGGCATAAGGCAAGCGGAACACCCCGAAATCAATTTAATGCGCCCGAAGAGAACATATGAAATTAAAGTTGATCTAAAATGGAAATTTCATGTTATGGCTTTTTAAGGAAACGTTTTGGCGGGGTTTTTGTTCGATCGCCGATCGTTCGCATCAACCGGTAGCAGTATTCGGCAAAAGCGCAAAATTGTCTTGGGTTCGTCGCTTGCTATGGCGCATATGTAACGCAAAAAAAGCCGGGCATTGAAGTCTTTCGTTTTCGTTCGATGGCAATTTCGAGTGGTTTTTTTTTAGGTAAAGTGCTTTTTTCTGTTCTTCTTACCGTTGTTAGGATATCCTACAGGGATTCAATTTAAATTCGGAACGATACTTTTGCTCCAAGTTTAAGGGCGACAGCATCCGATCGTACGGGAGTTTCGCGCAAATAAATTGACAGTTAAAACGGAACGGTACCGTGAAGCGAGCGCGATATAATCAGTGCATGAAACCAGCGGAAGGGACCGGCGCATTAATTCAGCGATAACCGAACGAACGCGTAGGTATCGGGTGAAAAGGGGCTGAAATGTAGTTTTTTTGCTGCAACCATCCCAAAACGGGACGATGGTTTTGGTTCAAGTTCGATGACAACGATCCGCGCACGAGGCGCTCGGTTGCGCGTAATGCAATCGCAGCATTCGACGGTTTGTTCTGTTGCTAAGCGACCCGGCAACCAAGCATAATAAGCAGCCCCGATCCCACGCTGTCGTGATCGTATTTTCGAACCGGTATGTGGAGATTATTTTTTGGGGAATGATCATTTTCGGGGTGGGCCTCGATTGTGTAGCGTCTCCCTGCCGAAATAACAGCACAAAACAACATCGCCACTTTCGGCTGCATCGGTTGCACGTTTTGCGACGCTATCCAGCAGGGGATCGACGAATGGAAAGGAAACGCCGGGAAAGGAAAGGAAAATGCTATCATGTTTCACTATCGCACCACAGTTCCGCGGATCCACTTTCATGGCAAAAATTTTAACTTTTTCCGCCATTTTGAAGCTGGGTTCATGTTTTTTTTTGTTTTTGGGACAGCAAACCAACAAAAGGGCTACAGAGGTAGCAAGTGATGGAGTGGAGGGGGGAGGCAGGTTTTCAGAAAACCGGTACCATCAGGTAACGTAAAGAAAAGGCACAGAAAAAAAAGCTCCATCTTCCTGCCAACCGGATGCGAGCAGCTTAATGTGTGTTATTTATTATGTTTCACCTCGCCAGATAAACGATTTTGGGGTGCTTCCTCGCGGGCAAACCCGGGAAGAAGGATCCTGGTGCCATTCGTGCTGCTCGGTTCCCCTTGTGTGCATTCGTTGGTTGGAATTTTGCAAAGACTTTCCACCACTGCAAACCACGGTTTGCGTTATTTCTGCAGCAGCTTTATCTCGAGTTTTTGGAACTTGGACATGGAAGGTTTCTTATACCCCGTTGGACGGAAGCGATCGATTATATCGGAAAGATATCTTGCTACATCTGTCAATGGGGAGATCGTTTGGGTAACGATAACGGTGTTGTTGGACCGCGCAGAAACGGTAACATGGGAAATTGTAAATTCGTTACAGTGTCATTCATATTGATCGTTTTTACATATTAAAACATTACATTCACACATCTAAAACCTTTTTTAATGTGTACTTTTACCTTGAACAGTTCTTAAGTAACACTTACCTTTTCCATATCAATTCCACGTCCCTTCATCGCGACCGGGAAATGATCGTGCGGAAAGGATATCGATTCCGCAACGGCGCAGCTCCGCTAATTCGATCGTAATTCGTAATTCGATCCGCCATTCACTGGTCGGAACTGTACACGGTCAATTCGTAAGCGTAAGAAATATTCGTTCCATTCCGTCATTAAATTGAATTCTTGTCGGAGGGCCGCAAACAGTACAGGCCCCCCGTACGGGGGCCCATGAAACGGCATTTCGGTGACTTTTCGAACCCGTTCGCCTTTTTGACAGCCGCAATAAAAAGAAAACATCGCGGGCGGGGTGGTCCTTGTGTGTGTGTGTATGTGTGCTTGTGGGTGAGAAAGCAAGATGGCTTTCCTTGCTTTTACCGGTTCACTGTGGAGTGGTAAAAGAGTTATAAATAAACCCCACGGATCGGTGTGAAGCCTCCGATTGGGTTCTTCCCGGGTTGAAACATTCCACTAACCTCCTACACCACGCTAAGCTGTTGTTGTCTTCTACACCGTACGACACCCTCCGACGCTTCTTTTCCGAATGCGGGAGGCGATGAAGCCGAACATTTTCCCTAGGAGCAGTCAAAGATCACGAAGCATCCCATCGCATCGCGCTCACATTGAACGCTAGAGACGTCCCGTTGATCCACTCAAGACGTCAACTTAAAGCAAACGCTCTGCATTCCTTAAGATCCCACTCGTTACACGTGTTCGGGTTGGGTCAATCCTGCCCTGCGTGCACAACCCCCCCGCTCGGCCAGCCACCATTCGCGGGCGAGCGGATCGGTTTTGGCGTGTTCTGTGGCTTCGGTTCGGGTCGGCACATAATAATGGTGGGCTTCTAATGCGGGCGGGCATTAATCATTTTCCTTCGAGATATAATGGGGATGAATGTCCGTGAAATCGTTGGACGCACTTGACGTTATCTTTTTTTTTTTTATTTGGGCTCGTTTTTTTTGTACTGAATTATTGTTTTATTGCAATTCTAGAACCACCGTACGCGAGTAGTTGAGCGCATGTAGTTGGGAATAGAGTTGTTTAAGGAAAGGAATAGATAATTTGTGACAAGATTTAAAAATAAATCATGCAAATGTAGTATTTGTACTACTTAAATATTCCAGAAAAGACAGTTTCAAGTTGCGGCGAAAGAGCATTAAAGGGGAAGAATTAGTACTCGAAAGTAGGAATTATGCAAAATCAAACAAAAGACTTCAATGCCAGCTAGAACATGACCATCATTCATTGGCTCTAGCATTTGGACATAAATTTCTTCTTTCTCTTTCTCTCTCCTCTTCTCTATCTCTCTCCCTCTTTCTTTCTAGTCACAAATAAACCGGTAAGAGTATCTAGCCTGGCAGCATCCATCACGCCACGTTGACGTATGACCCGGCGGAAACCGGTGTGACCCCACGCTTCGGATAGCCAATCGCTAGCTCATCCAATCCGTCCCAACCGTCATTCCGAACCGCCCCAAGGGTCACATCCGCGGTTCGCTGTTCGTTGTTGGCCAGACAAAAGAAATCAGGCGTTTTTTTCCGTGTGTGCGTAGGCACGAATTGAATTGACGACAGAAACCTCAGGTCCGATCCACTACACCCTCCCACGGAGGGGCTAGCGATGGATGTTGTTGGTGGCTAGAATGGCTGGAATGACTCGCCCAGCCTCGACTGACGTTAAAATCCGCATTGAAAGCCGGCGATCGTAGGCGTTGATGAAAAGGTTAACGATTTGTTCATTATGTGTACGATTATTTTCTTTTATTATCTTCAACCGCTTCGGGCGATCTGCGCTTCGGCGCGGATCGTAAGACTGGAGGATAGATACGTTAGGCGTTTCGAGCCTATCCCCTTCTGGAGTTCGGATAAAGTCTTGCCAAAACACGCTCAAACACACACAGACACACTGCTTCTATCGTAGGCAAAGGAGAGGCGACGATAGATGGAGTTTATCGCGAACCCGCGGCGCCTTGACCATGGCCCTGGCTAGTTCAAAGCCTGGCAGGAAGAAACCCCACGGACACGTAGATTTCAAGGTCCTCGCTGAAGAAGCTGATCAACGATGAACGCACATACACACACACAGCTAGACGGAAAAGTGGCAGATCGCTCTCGGCGTTAACGATGGCGTTTATAAGCGCGATTGGTTGGCGCAATGCGTCGGTAGCGCTAGGCAAGCGCGTTCGCGTTGCGTACATTAAGTGCGTTACAGGGTTGCCGCACTGCCGGGGCAGAGATTAATTGAACAACATCTGTGCGCCAACGGTCGGCCCCGGTAGCCTTTGGAATGTGGGCAAAATTAAAAGGCAATGAAATGGAGGGAAGAAAAAAAAAACGAGCGTCCGCCGACCAAAAGGTGTATATTCGTAAGAGGATAATGCGGAACTTTTCTGCAGCTATTTGCGGTGCGTAGATGATGCTTTTTTTTTGTTTATTTCCCTACCACACCTGCACCACCTTCACCGGACCCGGAGCGCGGGCCGAATTGTATGTAAATTGGGTCCGAACAGCTACACGAAAGGGGATTTCCTTATACGGGCACGGTCAATGTCAGATGTGCCGTTTGGCCCCAATTTAACGCCAAGTGCCTTTCGGCACCTGAATAAAGTTGTTGGCTGGCGGTTTGCCTTTGTTTTGACGGTTCATTCCAGTTCGATGCGTGCAATTAACAAACTCCCGTGCAGGACGATAATGTAGTTATTGGTATTTGTGGTTCAAATGTCCAATTAACTTGGGAATGTGTGCTTAAAAGTTGCTCCAACTACGTTTCTTTTTGAGGAACAAGGATGGTTCAGGCAACTGCATAGAGAGTATCATTTTTCAAATGGAGTTTCTACTAAATTTTATGGTAACATTTATTAAATTACCTAAATGTGTTAGAACTCAAGATAAGGTAAAACAAGTCCTAGTGGTTTAGGGTGAACCAGAGTGAGTTAAAGCTTATTGTAAACTGAAACGGTATAAATTGAGAATTATTGTTCAATGAAGAGTCATTCGACTCATGATTCGACTCTCAAAAGTTCAAATGACTTTTTAAGAATCGTAATTATCCTTCAACATTCTTCGAAGATCCGCAAAATCTTTAATGATTCTTGGTTCATTCATAGTTATTATGGTATTCAGAGCAACTCATTTAGTGAAATATTTCATTCAGTTTCATGGCACCTGAATCAAACTCATCCAACGCTAGTGTGCAGTGATTAGTTTTATTGCTTTATTATAATTTTCATATAATGGTTTCATTTAGTACAACTCACTTATTCATCATTATGTTTATAATTAAAACATTTGCAACTTCATAAAGCATTCATCACTAAACAGTGCTTGTTGGAAGACAAATTATTTTAATCATCCACTCTATCGATCCGTAAAAGTAAACGAACGGACCAGCGCACTGGACATGCCCAATACATGCCGTGCCGGTGCAGTGTTTGTCAACCGTCCTGCAACACAACCGTGTGCGTGACTAACGCACAACAAGAGTGCGTTGCGCAGACCGTACGATGGGTATATACAAAAAAGGTATTCTCCACGCCCTCAGGACGCAACATCATGGAGCATGGAAAATGTTCATCGTCGTCGCACTTAGTGACCGGGAAGTGCACAACACACAGCCCGTTCGCTGGTACACATAAATTTTAGCACGACCATCGTAAATTGTGACCGTAGTCGATGCAGTTGATTAAAATTTAAAATACCGCTCACGTGATTGCGATTCTTACGCTTCCAGTCCGGCCCGCCATTTCCAACCGGCTGGCGAGTGAAAGAATATGGAGTTTGGAGGAGATTCGTTCCTAGTCTACACATTCTTGTCCCTTCGTTTCGGGTGACTTCGATTTCAGGCCGCACGGTGAATGTTAATTAAATTGTTTTGCCACGTACTTCACACACTTCAATAATTGCTGTCACACAGCGCGCGGGAACGGTACCGTGCCCTGGATGGGATGGAGCTTTATTTTATGCCACAAGTGTGGACTGGTGGGAAACTTCGCGAAGGTACACATTTTCCCGGCATTCAATAGATGGATAAAGGAATTTTTTTAAACTTATTAAAGATCCTTTAATTGTCTTGCAGAACAAATAACGATGAAATGCTGATGGATTTACAAGTTACAGTAACTTTTGTTCTGTTTTCTTTAGGTAATTGATAGTGTTATGTTGTTGTGTGAACATATTGAGAAGAGCCTTTGATATAATTATTTAGCGAGGAATCATTCAAATCCGGAATCGACTCTTATCGATCGATCTCTCATGAATCTCATGGAATCTTGAAGGATTCAAAAATCTTCAGACTAGAGATTCAGATTCTTGAGTCTAAATCAGATTTAACCAACACTTATTGTTGGTGTTTATCCTAAGAAGAGAAGACTAGAAAAAATCCTTTCAGTATTCGCATTGATTTTTAAACGATGTTTTACTGCATGGGCTGATAAAGGCTGGAGTTGAGTTCATCTATGGAGCAAGTGATAAAATGACTGTTTATTTAATTTTTACTAAACGAAAATGTTGTTGTTATACAAAATCGAACAAATCATCTAACATATTCCATTCAAACCACTTGTTTTAGTATCATTACATAAACATCATTACATGACATGACATCATGCAATACAGTTGGATGTCTCTTTGACAGCTGTGTGGTAAAATCGCTAGCAATGCCAAATCACAAAATGACACTGTTAAAAGGTTAATAAAAATGGCCATCAAATCATCATTTCCCTAACTTATATTGCTCTCTTGTGCCATCCGAGACAATTGCACGGTTTGTAGTATAGTTTTATTACCAATTTATTAAGCAACAAATCTTCCAACCAAGGATGCCGTGGGCAGTTGTCATGAGCACGACTGGCAAACCCATTGCCCGTAAGCAATCGAGGCAAGCATTAAAAAAAACCAATGGTGTCAACGACCGACCACGTTAGCATGGCGCAACGAGTAAATGCAGTCGGTGCTACCTCGAAGCTTATGAGTGTGAATTTATTTAAATAAAAAAAAACTCTTACATCTTACGGATGGGATTAAATTGTCAACGTTGCAATTATAGCTACCTTTTATTTTATCATTTATTGTTCATCACCTTTGAGTGCAGCTATGTTTTTAAAGGTGCAGCAAATTAAAGCAATCAATCTTGATTTATAGCATTGCACATTCAGTGCCCAACCATGAAACCTTTTTCACATTTATGCATAATTAAAAAAGCTTGCAAAAAAAAACACTTTCCATTCAGACTCCAGCTTGCCCATTTGCGAGCGTCAATCAAAGATCGAATTTAAGCCAGATTTTTTTCTTAGCCACTGTCTGCAGCCTAATGGCATGGTGTAACGCTTTAAAAATATGCCCAAAAAACAGTTCGCAGACGCTTAACTATGGGCTGCGAAATTTGCATTAATTAAACCACCAACTGGGTAACTGGTTTGTGCGAGTGCGAGCAGGTTTTGGGGCATTGGCATATCGGTGTCTTTTTTATTGTCGCTTAAAGCCGTTTGATTTGTTGTGTTTGTTAAGCAACGGTTGGATATGTTGAGCAGTTATTAATACCAATATGCGTGCTGCTGAAAGGAACTAGGCTTTACTATTACAACAGATTACTCGTTAAAATGTGGGCGTTGTAAAAACAAGCAAGTGTCCTTGATTTGGTAGCAAAATTGCGCTCAACGCTGGGTGGTACAATTAAATGGACTGTTTTTTTTTCATCTAAAAAACTGTGTCCATTTTAATTTGCTGTCACTTAAGAGGCGCCACCCGTCTATGGGGCACTCTCTCCCGGCCATTGCTGCAGGAAGCAGACGGATGCGAATAGAGGTGCGGTTTCGGTTGATCTTAAGGGTGCTCGTCCACATAAAAACAGGCCCACCATTGCAATCGGTCATTAGCGAGCTAACACGCCGGTTTGCCCAAAGCTTTGGAGCAGGGTCGTTAAAACACTCGCAGGCAACATACGTCAGGCGTTCTTCGCTGCGGACATTTGCCCGCAGGTAGGTGTTCACTGTATTATTCTTGCTTTCGTACTATCAGCCTCAACCCATACGGCTGCTCTGCCGTCGATCGTTGATCGTTCATCGATCTCGTTGACATTCAAAACGACAAAAAAATGCCGACGACGCCTACGACACGTTTACCAGCTTATGTGGAGCTGCTTTTAATTTACATTAGATATCGTCACAGAACACGCGCTGGCGCGCTCGTAGTGGTCATCAAAAAAATCGTCATCGTTGCGGACACGATCACCAACATTTTTGGGGTTTGGTCTTTTGGGTGGCGAACTTGGCAGCCGGTTTCGTCCGAACCTTTCAACAGGTTTGCGTTGACGGATTAGAACGGTCGGGTGATCTAATAGGGTTTCGAATTACGTCAACCTTCTTTTATTCGATTGCCCGAAGCGTGATCTAGGATTAAGTTTGGCTTTGTCCGTCTCTTTTTAATGGCGTTTGTAACAAAACTTAGCATGGAAATAATTTTTTCCCATATAAATAAGGATTTTATGTTAAATTCCTACTACAAAAATCCTTTTTAGTTTGGAGCAACTTGCTTTGATGCAATATTTTCAATTCAACAACATCAATTTGCGGCAAAAAAAAACATCAGAAGCTTATCAAACATAGAGATGTACACTTACATCTATTTTAGAAATGTTATCTGAAGACTCTTTCTTCGTTTAGATTGTCAGAGAAGAGAATCATCGCAGGGAAGCTTCATAAAGGCAACACGTCCAGGGATTCGTAGAAACAACTTCAGACTAACAACTCCTCAAACCTCGATAACCACCTTTACGTCAACAATGTAGCTTTACTTTAGGTGAATCCTGGAGATATTACTTTAAGTAAAACAAAGAGTCGGGAGTGGTTTTATCACTTACAAAACGTAAATTTCGACGTTGCCGACAATGTCAATACATATGTGAAGATGATGTAATGGTGGGACCAGATCAAAGTAAGCTATTGTGAGTTAATGAAACAGAATGTTTCTGCAATACAACAACGTTCGCTCTTTTGATGCCAAATCAGTGAATTAGCAAAAAGAAAAGAAAAAACTATTAATAACGATGGACAATATTGCGAGGAGCACAATTATTCAATAACATTACCATTAATTAGTTAAATCCCTCAAATAAACGAACGTTACTACGTTGCGTACTACGTTACCTCGCATACATCTAGTTACCCACCGGGTGACTCCATTATTTCAACGAACCCAAAGCCCTATCGTACTGAGCTTCAAAAATTGCACAACAAAGAAAAAGATAGCCAATTTTAATATCACATTCGAAACGGCGCCATAAAGTTTACGATAATCAATATAATTTCTGGTAGTCAAACGCTCTTTTGTTTTTACAGCCAACATCCGGCCGCCCGGTCCGCGAGCGGTTGTTTTGCTTTATTACTATTTAAAATGACAGTTTACAATTTTAAGCTCCCGGCTGCAAGGAGAAGAAATGCCGCACGGACGGTGCTCCAACGGGGCGACACGAACGCATGTGACAGTTTACGCTTAATTTTTGCGCTATTTCTTTTCCCCTGCCATTCTCGCGTTGGTAGGATCGGTTGCTGCGGTTTTGGTACTGGCGGTTCGTTGCTTGTTGCCCCCGCAGATCCCCGAGTCGCTGCACTCGGTGGTGCGCTTTTGTTTGTTTCCTTTTGGGCAGTTTGGGATTGTCCCAAAAATTCCGCTTCGCCACAAAAATAAAAGTTTTACAAGGTTTTTTTTTCACAGGCCGTGCTCTATTGCACTCTCTTTTGTGCTCGCATGTTTGCGACCGCACACTTAACCTTTCTTTTTCGTTCTGTTTTGCAGTAGATTTCACATGTAGCTGCCTTAACCGCAGGCGTTGTGTGATTTTTTTTTCTCGATTCGTTGTGTGGGGAGCTTTGTTTACGCTTGACGTTTCCTGACAGCATCCCTCTTGGGCAGCTCTTTGCATTCACTGATCGGCACAATGTGCCTGACGTGCGAGCGGGATGGTGAGTAAAAGAACTTTCAACCAAAAAAAAACACAAAACCTAACCACACCACCACCAAAGATCGGTCATTGATCCTGAGAAGCCGTTTCGACGATCCTGCCTGTTGGTTGATTCCAGCAGGGGCAACTGTGGAGTGGGACCATACATTTTTTGGCATGTCATTTCCAGTTTCGGACGGCGAGTTTCAGCTTTTCAGCTCTCATCAGCCCCTGCCTGCCATACGCCCTTCCACCAAGAGGACCGCACGGTTCCATCTCCCCGAGCGGACACTTTTAGCTGTTGTTTGTGGCGAAATTCTTTTGCGAAATGAAGCGCGCGCGTGTGTGTGTGGGGGGTTGCTTCTAGCCATCTTCGCAAGTTGCGCGTTCAGTGGTTTCGTTTGTTTTGCAAAAAAGAACACTGAGGGCGTTTGAGATAAAGAGGCGCAAAAAAAAAGGTCAAGTGTGTGCCGCGAAGAACGCTAACGCCGATCGGTGTGTGTACATAATTCCTGCGCGGAGAAACTCCACTAGAATTGGCAAGATTCCGGCGCATTGGTAAACAGTCTTGCGCACAGTCCACCGACGCCATCTTTCCGCCGATTGGTGTGGTTGTTTTGAGCATCTTTTTGTTTTCAAAGATTCGTCATTTGTCGAGACACGAGCGATGATTTCTCGTCGGTCCACCACTTCATACAATTAGCCCAAAACCTCAAACACGAATGATCGTACGTCATAGCTGTCATAACCACGAGAGGAAGCTGCATTTCTGTTCCCCATTCGTCGGCAAACTGATGAACTCACACACACTCCCGGTCTAAAAGCCGGGCGAATTCTCTAGGGCCACCACTCGACTGGAAAAAGGATTTTGCCGACCGCTTCACGTCGCCATAAAACGGCACAATCTGATCGTGCGAGGTTCGCAATGGTTTGACGAAGCACTGAAGGTGTCTTGTGAGCAACATTGTTGCAAAAATGGAAGGCGCTTTGGGGTCGTTTCCTTTACGCTTTTTTGCCATTCTTTTGTAAACCTGCCTCATTTAAGCTGATGAACCGAAAGGGAACGCGCGTTCCGCCACTTAATGGTGCTCAATTTGTGTTCAATTGCCCTTTGTACAGTTTCGCCACCCCCCTTCACACCCTTTTTCGCAGGACTCCCTTTTGGAACACGAACAAAAGTGAAGCGAGACGGTGTTGCGAAGAAGAAAAAATTGATAAAGAATCAATAGAATTTACTGGGACATGCGGCGAAAAGTTCACTTTGCGGCATGAATTGGATGTTTTAATCTTTGTGTGCGAGAATTACAATAACTTTGAACTTTCCATTCCATTTCATCTTTGAATTTTATCTCATAAAAAAGTTGTAAATAAGTAAGCCTATTAATAATGAATAGTTATTGGCTACGAACAATTCTTATCTCGAGGTATTAAAAGAGCTTTTACTATTTTGGGCTACTCAAGAACTTTAAACTACTCGTGCTAAAACCCCAGCAAAAGGGGAATCTTTACGATCGAGTAAAATGAATGAGCGTACGCAAATTAGCGCTTATATTGTTAACCAACAAAATAGCTCTGTTTTACGAATGCAGTGCCTTTATGCTCGGTCGTCTCACAAGCACAAGTCTACGAATCCGAAGCCCATCATCATCTGGGATGGAGCGGTTCGGCCAGGCTCGTAACGCTTTTATAGATGGCTTAAGCTGGCCATCAAACGAACATAATCGGACACATTACAGAAACTTCCGAACCCAATGAGTCGTAGATTTCGTGATGCACACGAACTGGTGTTGGGTACGGTACTACCCAGCACTATCGCTTCTAGAATAAACAGCGTAGAAGGTTTGCGGTCGTTCGTGAAGGGAAAGGTAAAAAACAGCATGGCCAGCAAATAAAGTCCATGAGTGGATGAAAAAGATGGAACAAACTAACTAAACTAAGCTTGTCAAGGTAAAGAAAAAAAAAACGATCAGAGCGTAAGGCAAAATATAATCAGAACATCATCTGGGCGCTGTACTCTTGCAAATGAATGAACAAAGTCTGTGTTGTTTTTTCCTTCCCTCCAGCCCACCGTTGGCCATTTTCAATGTTGATGCGAATGTGAAAGCGAATAAAACCGCAACCAACAACATCTTCAAACGATGCCCTGCTAAAGTGAGAATGATGTTTTCGGGACCTATTTGGTGGTAAATTGGGTGGGTACAAGGGGAGTGGAAAATTCCATGCCATTAGATGAATTTGCGTCGGCATAAGGGCGCATAACCACAGCGAGGCCCATAAAGATATAGGCTCTCGGTACGCTTGGCTAAGGCGTCCGATTTCGGCACGATGGGTACGGTACGATGAGTAAGCAGCATCTTTTATTTTTTATTTTTTCGTTGGCACAAAGCGAGTCAAGATCAAGGATGGAAAGAATGCGCAAGAAATGAGCATCATTCATTAAGAGTAACCCCCCCCCCAAATCGGTGCCACCACGAGTGTCCATTGGCTGATGCGAAATGCGACCAATTGGCTTGTACCGAACTGCACAAGCAGACGGGTTTCCAGGTGGAAAATGATGGCGTCCTTATCGCTAAGCTACACGAGAGTTACGAGAGAGTAGTCGATGGAAGGTGAAGATCGAGGAATGATAAGTCTGTCAAAGTGATGGCATTAAAATGGAACCTATTTTCTACGATTGAAATCAGCGCGTTTGTTGTGGTAAGGCGTATTGAAATGGACTCCATTGAAGCGTGATTCGGTCTATTGGGTTGCCTTTTTCCTCTTAATCTCCTATGCTAAATGATCCGATTAGCACACCGTTTGCAAAATTTGCTTTTCCAGTAAATCATCAAATAAAATAGGAATTCAGATTGCACTGCAAAAGATTTTATTTTCTTCAAACCCTTTAACATTTTTTTCGTAATGGCTTTAAGCATAAGTTTGATGGATAGCTTCTAGCTTATTTGAATTCTT
Organism: Anopheles marshallii; assembly: GCF_943734725.1. Classification (NCBI taxonomy): domain Eukaryota; kingdom Metazoa; phylum Arthropoda; class Insecta; order Diptera; family Culicidae; genus Anopheles; species Anopheles marshallii. Next base: position 68,736,033 of record NC_071327.1, read on the forward strand.
GACAGAACTTAAAATACTGCTGTAATCTGTCAAATGTAACGTAACTTTTTGCTCCAATTCAAACTAAAGATCATCCGATAGAGTAGCAATAAAATCGTTCTAATTGTACTTAAATTAAACTTTTGTTTTTGTTTCTCTTCGATGTATATTGTAAAAGAAGCAGAAAATAAAGTGCGAACTTCACTTACAAGAATCGTTTTTTACGTCCAAAAACATACTCACTATAAATGCTATTAAAGAATAAAAACAGTAAACAGTAAAACTGTTCGCTAAAAACTAAAAAAAAAACCTCAAGTTTGGGATTGTTTCTCCTGTGACTTTAAGCCGCTGTTTATCTATGCCATTATTGAAAATTTAATTGAAAAAATTGTTTACTTGTAAGATAATAAAATACTCATACTCAACCTGAACTGCAGATCGATACAATTCAGCCTGCAGCGGCACACCGTGAAACTGTAAAGCCAAACGCCATTTATTCGAAACGCTCGGTATCGAGAAATGCGACAGATAAGGTGAAGGCGAAGCCAGAAACAATCCGAAAAAGAACAGAAAAAACGCAACGGCAACGAGGAAACAATCCAACGATAAGCGGAGAATGCAGCAGGAAAATGCAAAAATGTTAACTTCCAAATTCCATGCAAATCCATTTTTTCGTGGCCGGTTCGTCGCCTGTCCGCTGGTTGCTGTTTTTCTCCGGTTTGGTTTGCATTGCCCGCTTCGGCGTTTGCGGCGTTCGGCGGCAAAGGTTAGAGAGCACGATAAGAGATACCTTCTCCAGCTTGGCTGATGCTACATTTAAAAAAAAAACCAGCCATGGAAAGAATGGATATTCAAAATGAACAAGAGGACGCTGGGTGAAACAAACACAAAAAAACGACAACGGATCGCGGTTCAATTTAATGGGCGCATGGGTGTGCACATGAATAAAAAATTATCTCCTTAAGGAAAAATTTTCCCAGATACCGCGTCCACGTCCCGTTGGATGCTGTCGTCCGCTGTTGCCAGTGGAACCTGACACGTTGGAAAGTTCGGTTCGTATCGGAACCTCATGCATGCAACCGCGTGGTCGTGGAACGACGTGCGGGAAGCAATAAACGTTTAAGCACGGTATGAAGGTGTAGTCCTGCACGCTACAGCCCGCCGGGAGGCTAGGCATGGAAGGCACTAGCAGAATGGAAGAAACGAGGGGGGAGCGGGGAACCTGTCCAAAAAGAAGAAACAATGGGTTGACTTTCCGTCGAAGAGATACGTAACAGTTCATTCAACCTCCTCCTAGACAACAGCCACGAAACTGTTCGATCGATCGCGATCGAAGCCGCAAATGATCATACAGGTAAACGGATGGACCATTTATTTATGATTTCGGTCTCTCTTTCCCACCACATGGTTGGGCTTCCCTCTAATCCCCTTACCACCTCTACCCTCGCACCCCACGTTCGGGATGGGAGCGGTTGGTAGAAACGATTATGGTAACGACTTTGTCAAAAAGCTGTCAGAATAGTTTCAAAAGGCGGGGAGGGAATTATCTTTTTCCTGTCCCCTGCGCGTCTTTCGCGTGTTGTTTTTCCTCTTTAACATTTTGTTTTCCTTACCGTTGCGCACACCTTTTCCACTTTCAAGAAATAAAATTGAAAAGGAAATCTCGTTTTGATAAAATGCTGAAAGAATAATTACGAGCGGAATTGATTATGCCTAATGAAAGGCACTGATGAAGGGTTTGCTACGCAACGCATCGAGGCAGGAAGAATTCATTTTGTTTTCGTTCGATCTTACGAAAGTTTATAAAATTTCCATCCCATTTTCATTGTGTCAATGATTTATTACACTCAATAAACGTTATCTCACGAATGGGGGCAAGCCGAAAGTGTTGGATGGAAGAGTTTTTCTTGGTGAAATTGTAGTATTCCATTTGTTTTCTTCGGTAAACCAGTTGCTTTGAGTAGGATGTGGATATTAAAAGTCGATTAAGCGTGATCCTTCCCCCGTGATATCGTTTTATTTTTCATATATATGGTTGTCAAAAACACTTGTTTAACACTAGAACTACAATGCTTGCCATTTTGACTGGAATAAATCCAAACTTCAATTTACCAAAAAAAAAACATAGGAAATGGTTCCTAAAGTTAAGCCTTTAAATGGTTCCGCATAAGAAATACCCTCAAAGGGGTAGTACACAATACAATTTAACAAAGTTTTTCTGTTATGTTTAAAAAACTGTTTGAAGTGGAAATGTTCTCAATATATCTCAAACTGACTCAATGCAGACCACAAAATCATTTTGCTAGAACAATTAAATGTTTATTAGACATTTCTAGTTATCTATTTTAAAAGTCTACAAATATCTTTTATCTTTAACCTCGCTTAAATCGTCGGTTAGTAACAGTGTTGATGATAAAAGATTTTCTTACCATTAAAAGACTAACTGACAGCAATAAAATTTCAATTAAAAACATTAAAGATACTAATCGAATAATAAAAGACAGTTGTGAAAAATGGCCTACAATTACTTCACCATGTTAGGGTATTGATTTTCAACATTTTAAAATGTTAAATCAAATGGGCTTTGGTGTCCTACCGAACCATAAAAATGATAAGCACAAATGTATACTTTCAATTTACATTTACATTTATACACCAAAAAAAAAAACTCGTACAGACAGGACGAAACATTTTATTAATTCATAAATTCATAGCTATTCGATTCCTGTTCCGATTCCGTACGGGCTGTAATTGGAAGCAACGTAGGCGACCAGCCATACTGCAGTCTCCAGTGCGTGCGAGACAGAAAGAAGTGAAACCTTCCTTAATGGCGCAAAAACGGGGTACCAGAAAAACAAAACATTAAACCATACCCAAACGGCATCTCGCAAAATCATCCTTTCCACGGATGCACGAAAGCATCCGCCGATACGGACGGATAACGGACACGACAATCGAACACACTGGACGGTGGAACGGTGAAGGTGAAGCAGCAAACGGGAACGGGAAAATTTATTCTCCTTCAAAACATAATGCCGCGGCCACATTTCGTGCCAAATTGTACAAAAAAGGCTTTGTGATTTGGCGTGTTTTTCCTCTTCTTGTTCTTCGGGCCTGTTAATGTTTTTGGCCCTTCCTGTTGCGATCGGTGCGCGGTTGCGACAGGCCGGTCAGGCGGAAATAGGACGCGCCCTGCCGTTATCCTGCTCTTTCCCACCGTCCACCGTCCACCGGGTGCAACCATTTTGTTGCATTTCGTTTATTTTTGGAATTATGCAGCCGGGCACTAAAAGGATGTTCATGTTTTGGCAAGGTGGGCTTGTTATTCTTGCGTTCCTTCCTTCTTATCGAACGGTGGACGAACGCTGGCCATTTTCGGGTGTTGTTTATTTTTCTTTGCAGCGATCTTTGCCACACGGTTCCGTTTCGTGTAAGGGAAAAATTCGAAAATTGTAAATTTGTGCGCTACATATTTTATCGAACGACAATCGTAAGCGTCGTGCGGACATTCTGCAAACGTTCCGCGAAGCAAACAGAATCGTTGTGAAACGAAACGAAAATTTAAACGCAGGAAAAAACGGACACAAAAATCAGTGACAGCAGCGATGAGAACGACGACAAGCGACGAACAGGTCATCGGGTCGCGCACTGCTACCGCAAGGAAAATCGTTTGCCTGGCGGTTGCCTCTTTTGCTTCTTCCCGTGGGCCACTGGGCCATCGATCGAGATTCCACTTCCCGAACCTGGTACGTGTTATTTTTGGCCTTTTGCGAAGGGGCTTTTATTTTTCTTCCCGAACCTCGTGTTGTGTTTATGGCTGGCCGGTGGTTTTATTTTATTTTCCTTACCCTTTTTCGAACCCTTTACCCCTGGTTGCCTTTCCTATTCTTCTGACGAGTTGTTGTTTCCCTATACACACACACACATACAAACACGCTCAAATCCAAAGAATCGTTCGTCGTGGGATGCTTGTCTTGTCTGCCCGGATCACTAGCCAGCATCACCGAGAGGTGAAGAAGTGTCGCGTACGGAATGCTACCTACCGGGGCCAGTTCGTGATCGGCCGTTAAAAGTTCTACTGCTAGGGGGTTCGTCCAATAAATATTTACAACCCTTATAAAGAAAGTCTAAACATTCAAGAATGGGAAGAAAATTTGGGATAAAGCATAAATGAAGAAAAGCGCTTTCCGTACCAGCGCACAGTGGTCCAGTTCAGGTTTATGAGCGGACATCCGATAGGTTCCACACTTTTCACTAAATAAATAAGGATATCAAACTTTTCACGATAAACTTACTAATGTACGTAGGGTGTTTAAAAATCACTTTGAGATACAAATATTGTATTGTATCCTTGAAAACTGTTTGCGATAGTAGAACAAAGCTGCCTGATTTGAAATATTTGTGACAAATAACAAGCGTTTTCAACATCAGCATCACAAACACATTTACATGTGGACAAGAATTGTTAAATTTTGAATTGTTTATAATAAAAGGAACGTTTATTCAAAAATAATTCTTAGAAGTAGACACCATTTCGATTAACCTATTACGTGACGATATCGTTCAAGTTAAAAGATTAAATAGAGCAAAAAATTTGGATTTTTTTAAATAAACTATTTTTCTTTCGAATATTAGGGTTAAAAAAACTGTGATCTTAAATTTTTGACCAAATGTACGCTCCTAGACCATAGTGCAAACGCTCTCGTACAGAGCCTCCTTACAATCTAAGCAAGCGATCGTGTGGATGTTTCTGTTCTATTTCTATATCCTACAAAAATAGACAAAAACTGTCATTCAATTTTAACGATATTCTCACAACGGGATGTGTCGGTGGTGCGCATATTAAAAAAACAAAATAAAAACATATTTATTACAAACTGGATTTAGGGACGATAAACTATTCTTTACTGCACTTCCTTTATCGAAATCCCGCAGCATTTCTGCCCGAATCGATCGATGTGTTTTAGTGATCCCCGGGCCCAAATTATGATGTACCAACACTGGTTCGGGTCGCAACGCGGTACGAGCAATCAGGAGGAAAGTCTCACGATTTTTCCATTCCTCCCGCTGATTGCAGCAAAGAGTGTGGACCGATTCCGAAAGGCGGAAAGGTATTAATATTCGATCACAACCGGATTCGCGAATAAAAATGGTTGTCCGCAGAGCAACCAAAGTGCCCCGAAGAATACCGAAAAACAAAACAACCACAAACAACACAACATCCACGCTTAATTTTCGAAATCTACCAAGAGGTGTTTCTATATTTTCTTTTCCCTTTGTTCGGTCCCTCGTTGCAAAACCCCACCGAAATGGGCGGCCCAATCATGAACGTGTCCCGAAACGAATCCCCCGAAAACCGCTGAGAAGTGGTGGTGAAATTTTCCTCATTTATTTGCCGGCCGGCACACGGAACACGGTCCCGGATCCGTCGTGCAGAACTGCCGCAGGCCATAATCGTCCCCAGTGCGGGCTGCCTCGAAAATGTTCGAGACCCCCCTCCCTCCGTCCCCCAAAAGAAAACTTGTTCCACCGTGCGCAACGGGGTGCGGATGATGATAAATTATATAATGAAACCGTGCCCGCGCTGCCTACGAAAGGTGTGCACCCGGAGAGAAGACCCCATTTGGGAAGTGCCCCATTCCTGCACAAAAACCTCTACCCCTGTTTGTACATCCCCAAGAAAAGGCCAAGGATTTGGCCCTGACCGTGAGGCTATTCGGTGCGGCCCTTCCCCGATCTTGCAAAGAACTTTGGCCACCATCCCCTGGAATGGTTCAAATGGACTGTATCTTAGAGTGTCGAACCAAAAGGAGCCTTAGTAACGGGATAACCGGGATCCACAATTGTGTGTGTTTGTGTGTACGTGTGTAAGAACGAGAGAGAGACCAATTATTCGGCGGAGAGGCGCAACGAAAGGCGCAAAGGTACAAGCGGGCGGTGAAGAGTTGGAATCGAATTATCATTATTTTGTTTCTTCTTTCGTTTCATTCCATTGGTTATTTTCGTTTAATAATGATTGTTGACGATTAGTATGATTATGTGCCTTTTTCCTACCTACTCGTTCGCCTATCGGCTATCTTTATCACGCTTGATTGGCGAAGTGAATATCTCCGGCTTCCAAAACTGGATTCCACTTTTGTGCGGGGAAAATCGACAAAACTGGTCCAAATACAGTGATGCTGTGATGCATCTTAGCAGAAGGAACACCACGAACGAAAGCCTTTGTTTGATTGCTGCTGTTATGATCAACCATCGTGCGCTGCTTGGAAAACTACTCATTGTGGAGTGAAGGATTATGAAGGAAAGCCAAACAGTTTGTGTAAATAGTTACTATAATTTATTGCACTTTCATCGATAACGAACAAACGAATGGATCAACCCAGGATAGCATTACCATTGATGAGCACCATTTGTTGTAACCGAAACCGGAGTAATCTATTGCAAATGGTTCCACCGGTGCACTTCAGGTACATAGATTTGTCACTCGTCGCAGCATTTAACCTCCATCGATGTCATGGTACGGCTCAGCGTGTAGCTTATGATGCACATTTGTACGCGCCTCTATTGCACGTCGAACAAACTTCAGGCCGGCCGTACGGTTCGGTAAAACCCCCGGCCAGGCAAACATAAATCCCGACCAGCTAGATAGCGCTCAGCCGATTTGAAAGCTGGGTGTAGTTTGATTAAATTCTCCAGAAACCCACAACGACAGCGGGCATTCGGTTACACGTGCACTCCCGCAATGGCCGGGAAGGTTGATCGTAAAATGACACTCGATCGGACGCCATACGGTGGAATAATTTATGCACGCAAGTCCACCCTCCATCGAGTAGAGCATGGTCTTATACCTTCTACCTTCCGAGCGCCGTAGCTGAACGACTCGATGGGAGCTTTATCTAATGAGGACAGTATCGGCCACAGCCAGCCGGGCTGGTTGCGTGCCATGTTCCGTTTTCATCGCGCTTGCCGGGCATATATGGAAGGAGCCCTGCGACATGGCGGTTCGTTGTTTGGGACAGAACGGAAAGCGTAGTGATAAATGAGCTTTTCTATAACAGGATGTGCGATTATTTGCCTAATGAAGGAGTTTATCGTTTGGGTCTTTTATGCGATGTTTGTAAAAAAAAAGGGAGAAAAACGAGCACTCATGAGATTCCTAATCGCGCGCAGAATGACCACCATACGAATCGGGGCATATGATCGTTCATCATTTGTCAAGGAATGGTGTTTATGCGATCCGTATTACAGAAGATTGCTAGAAGCTTCCATATAACAACTGACCGATTCTTAAGTTTAAGTATCACTAAGGATGCGTTAAAATTGATCCTCAAGAAGAAATTGATTGGAAATTTAAAGATTCAATTGGTAAATTCTTCGTACAATTTCAACTACGAACTGAATGCTATATATAATAGTGCACTGATAGATCCCGAGTAGAGGTCCTGGACCTATAACACCTATGAAAAAATGTATTTACACGCTAAATGATTCCCAGTTTTTAATTTTCAATACTTTAACGAAACATTGATTGGGCTAAATCCCTTTATCGGTTAAATTGAATAATGGTGTGTGAGTTAAAAAAGAGTCTCACAAGTCTGTCAAAACTGTCTAATAGAACGTTAAGGTAAAGAAATTAATAATGAATGATACACAAGGACAATGGCCCAGCTTTATAATACTTTTTTCTATTTGTTTATTGACATTTTCCATTCATAGACAAGTAAGAAGCTTGAAGCATATGACTTTAGTAGTCGAAATCTAGAACAGAGTTCATGTACCCTTGCATATTAATAAGAAGTTTTGAGCTCCTCAGTGACCCATTCGAATAAAAAAAAAAGAAAATGTGTTCTGCAAAATATTTCACAAACTTTCGCGAACTTCATCAGGAAGTTGTTAATTATTAACAACAATTTTTCTTGTCATTTCGCTTTAAAAGCCGCTATTGCTTTTGATTTGTCCTTAGATTCTTCTCCATCCTCCGCACGCTAGGCATTATCGAAATGAAAATGATATTTGAACTCAAATTGGGCGTGTTGTTCGGTTCGTGACATCACGATTATCCTGCATTTTCCTTTCGGGTTGAGTTAACGACTGTTCGATGGGCTTCGATTGCAACTCGTAAAATACGTAAAAATACACAACCATGCATGCAGTATACGTTAAATTTAAAAATGACGTTACCCACCGATTCGGTTTGCCCTGATCTCGAACGATGCCAAGCGCAGGAATTTTGCACGATCGCTCCTTCCAACGCACGAACACAACCATGCCAAGAAACCTGTACGGTTGGGTGTGTGTGTGTTTGTGTGTGAGCGGAGACGATAGGAGGATGAAAACTGGACGCCTATAGCATATTTGGTCGATTTTGTCGAAGCTTTCCAACGTCGATCGAACGTTGTCGATCGATACACCAAATAACCGGTTCTCTCCTGGGAAGCCAGAAAGCAGAACCAGTATGAAGCCAGTATTTAAAAAAAAAACCCGAAACAGACATCCTAAAGTCGTTTAAATTTACATCACAGCGCTGTTTTCGACGAGAAAGCTTTAAGTTTTACTCTACCATCCCCCCAAAAAAAAAACAGCCTCCCGTCCGGGTGGATGGATGCTGGTGAACCGGTTCGAGAAGTGATACGATCCGTCAAAACCATGGCGGCGCTAGAGCAGAAGAGTGCGACGTTGTTCTGCTCTTTTTTTTTGGGAGATATTGCAAAACTTCTGCACCGCATTCGCACCTGGCTCCCGATTACCATGAAGCCAAAACCGTGTATTGGCATTTAGACGAGAAAAATATGAACCCAACCATAAAAAAAAACGAGCAGAACGTGTAGTGATGTAAAAAAAAACGGATTGCCTCCGGCTAGTTCAACTTCAATCTATTTCGCTCGACCCATCATGGCCTGCACCCATACACCTAACCGTCTTGACATGCGGTTGATGTCTCCTTAAACCCGTCCCCCTACCGGAGTAGCGGAGCGGGATTTCACGAAGATGTCCGCAAAAATGCTGGACAAAAGCGCGCCAACCGAAAAACGCTCCACGTTTTCGCCAGCAACTGGAGTGGAACGCGGCACGAGGTCCCCGGGGGGGGGGGGGGGACGGGTGAAACAGAGTGGCCGTTGGGCGGATAGCTGCAAAACGAGCTTTGAAAATTTATGATGATCTAACTAAGCATCGCATCCGACGCTGTCCGGGAGCTCGGCGGCTGGTGCAATGAGAGACGAGGCCCATGAAAACAAAACAGGATTTTCTACCAGGGCGCATTCGGTATGCGGTCCGATCAGGTTTTTTTTTTCGTTTCTTCGGGACGTGGTGTGTGCATAGCAATTTCCAAATCTTCGAACTGAGCATGTTCTTTGTCGGATTCTGCTTGCTCATGCTGAAACGTTCTTCGAATGGTATTGGAATTTTGGGGCTCTGTGGTTTTTTTTTCCCTCTTCCAGTGTGTTTGTATTCTGCTTCTCTTCCTAAGGTCACCCGGCCTCAGCGCCCCCGCACCTTCACGCACCTTCACGATCGCGTTTACTGGCGGTTGCCATCGTGCTCGGTTGTTCGGCGAACGGGACGAGGACGAGCGGCAGGGAATCAGGTGTGAAGGATGGTACGTAGGTAAAGAAGAACACACCACCGATGAAGGAGAGGGAAGCTACAAAACGACCACGCTCTACGATCGTACAGCGTCGCACCGTGTGTGTGTGTGTGTGTGTGTAGCTGGAATGCGTACACAAACACCAACAGCGCCCCGTACAGGTGAGCCAGGTAGATTATTGGTGGTACGGTGCGAAAGACGCACGGTCGGATGCGGATGGGGAGGTCGGCAGACGTAAAACCGCACGCGTGGTTGCCAGAGTCGGCGACACACGCTGCTCCGAACGGCCGGATCTGCTGCGGTGTGAGTCATTTTGCTGTTGGCTGTGGAAAGGTGCGCAAGTGCCCGGACTCGCTTTGGATCGCACGGCCAATGCGAAGTAGTAGTGACAGTCCGTTTGTGCTGTGAAGAACAGAACAGAGGAGGAATACCGATCCCGACCGATCAAGCGTTCAAGTGTTATACTGCCTTCTGCTTGTACGATCGGCCACTTTCAGGCCACTGTGGCCATCTGTGCGTTCGGAACGTTTCGCAACGAATGGGAACTTGAGTGCAGTATCTATATTTGCTCCGATTTCAAGAACTCTTACGCGGTTAGATACAAGAAAAGTGTGTTAATCCGGTACAGTACAGCATTCGGTTCGAAAGTGACGACAATTGTACGCTAGTAGGAGCTTTTCCGAAGCGTTCTCGAAGGAATTTTGTAAAGGAACAAACAGAAAGGTATGACATCCAAAAAAAACATCCATTCAGTGTATATTAGTTTTGACCGTAACCGCTTAAAGGGTGCTAGACATTCTTGTACAAAAATGCATGAAATTTAGTAGCGCGTCCTAGCATCTTCTAGAAATACTTAAACTCTCATGGCTTGAGTGTAGAACAAAAAAACACTAGCAAATTGTTAGTAAAACCCTTCAGCATAGTAACGTGCCATTCGTGTCAATTAGAACGATCGTCATCGTACCACCATTTTTCACCATTTGGTGTTAAGAATGCCTCGATCGATTCCAACTTCATCATTGCGGCCATTTTCAACGCGTGTGATGAGATTCGTATTTGTCCTAAGTATTAGCGCGCCATTTTCGAACACCATCCCGCGTGCTTTTACACCAACACTACGAGATCGTGTAAATCCAGTGCACCTGTTGTTTTAGAGCAGTTTTTTTTTGCTGTTGTTGTTGGTGGTTGAATATTTAAGGTACAGAGATAGAAATAGGTAGAATACGATGTTCACACCCATGGCCAGGTCGGTGCGTAAGTCGGGTTGGAATGTATAGGTGGAGAAGATACAACAATAATGAGCGCAAAAGAACTGCTTACCTTTGTACGTCATTAGATGGTCAAGAGGCTAGGTCAGCTAAACAGCAAGCGAGTGGGAAGGAAGTATTGGAGGTGAAGTAGTAGCAGTAGCAGGACAGGAATGGTAAAAAAACAACCGCTCAGATGGGGGTATTTTTTCTGTTCGTTAACTATTTGTTCTATCGCACCGTGTACAACGAAAAATGGCCGGAAGAGATAGGCAGAGATAGAAGCCGAGCGAAACGCGGCCAAAAGACTCGACAAAAGTGTTGATTTCCACCTCTTCATCCGTAACCATCTGCACGGAAACGCACGGAGGAAGGCACACGGTCAAGCGTTGCGGGTTTGCGGTAAGCGGAGACGAAAGGAAGCTGGTAACCGAAACTGTGAGGTTACACTCAAACCGCACTCGACCGCTTCGACGATAGTTCCGTCTGCGCGGAGGACCCAAGAACCAACATGGGCGTACATCCTCCATTAGCACCCGCGAAACGGTGAGTATACAACACACGTTTGGCTTTTGTTCTCTCCGTAGGCGTAAACCTGGTACGCAACCGCCACAGTGTGTGGGTGTGCGTGTCGGAGAAGCTTCAAGGCACGCAAAGGTTCAATATGGAACCACTTAAACGATACACGTACACGAATCGGGGCCGGTTCCTGCCGACAAAGGCGCAAATGCCCGGCGAATGTATGTTCTATCGGGCGGAAATAGGAACGCTCCGGAGTTATGATAAGAACGCGGTACATGCAGTACACATTCATGAAGACACTTTCCTTATTTTTTTTGCGTTTTTGGTTTCGGTTTCGGGCCAAGTAGATGACGTTGCGTCAAGATGCCTCAAACATTCAATCGAATTTGTAGATAATGTCAATAGCGTGAAGCTCTGCTCCGGTAGATAGGGGTCCAAAGCGACCGCGCTTGGAAGCGGCTGTCATGCCTTATTTGGTAACAAGAGTGATGATGAACAACCTTTTCTGTGGAGGTTTTTTTTTTTGGGGCGGTCCGGTGGTAACAGTGCCGGTCTTCACACGACAGGACCGATCCAAAATCCCATCCGGACCAACCTCCCGTACGCAGAACTGACTAACCAGCTAACAGGAAAATTAAGTAAAAAAAAAGCCAGACATGTGGCAGGCCTGTATAGCTGGCCTCTTGTGGTTGCTGTGGCAATACACCAGAAGAGCCGAGGTGTTTAACGTACTCCTTTTAACAAAGGTTACCGAGCCAAATTATAACCAGAAAGAGGTTCGTTTTCGAGACCTCAACGAGTCATAATCGAAAAAACTCAAAATGGACACTGGCTTGAACTGCTACCAAATTTTCCTCACCATCATAATGGCCTTGTCCCTATAATGGCTGACCGGGGTAGCGTGCGCCAGTTCACTCGTGCTACACAAACCAACAAAATTCAGCTCAAGGATGGAAGTGCCTATTTGTTGGACGAAAATCAATCGATCCGACCACCGCTCCGGCATATTGCCACCGGCGGTGAGGAGTGTCGGTGGTGCGCATAATGCGCCAAGCGGAGAGCCTTGCAAGGTCTTTATTAAGCCACCTAATTGGTAATTGTCCGGCCGACGTCGGGACATGAAAAGCGACGCACAGTAATCGGGTAGCTGGTGGAACAAACCAAAAACTGCTACATCACCAGCAACGCAAACAAGGTTGTACAAAGTTTCAGTGCTGTAAGCTCTCTTTTCCACGCGCGCTACCTTGAGCAGTAGCGCGCCGTATGAACACTTCGTCTTTTCGGTTACATTCAATCTTCCCCATTAGACGAAGCGAAAGGGAAGAGATATCCGCAGCGAAAGGTCGTCAGGCTCGATCGAATGATTGATGAAAATTGGTGCTTTATTTATTTTTTTTTTTTTGGATCGCAAACCCCAAAACCCCTTTCGCTCTGTACGGTGTGTTTAGTGTGCTTGAACATCACACCGATTTTGCGCGTAGTGCCACTTGGGGTCACATGATTGGAGATCGTTTTTTTTTTTGGTTTAGTATTCCAATCGCAATGTCCAACAACAATCTTATTCATTGTGTCCCAGGTGCTCGCAACATGAATGTGTCCAACCCGAAACCGAGGAACCGAGGAACCGTCTCGGTGGAATGGATTTTGGCGGGCATACAGGGGGGGAGGGGAATGCCACATGGTCGCCCATGGGGTTTTTTTTTTCGCCGCCGGCCGAACGGTGTTTGCGTAATGCAAAATATTAAAGTAGAATAAAAACTCTCCCGCCAGCCAGTCCAGTCCTCATCCGGAATGCATAATGTGTAACCGGGGACGTGCCGCACAAGATGTGCCTTTCTGTGTGCGTGTGTGTGTGCCGAGTGCGTTTTGGCGGGTCTCGATTACGATTCCTCATTGTCAATGCGAGACAGTCCTCCATACATCTTTTATGAGTTGGAGTGAAACCTGAGCAGCCATGATTTTTCTCTGTGCAGCCGGCATCGACCTAGCTCTGTTCCAACATTCGCATCCGCAACTCCTGCCCCGCAGGGGAGTAATAGAACTGGTCGTAAAATAAATGTCCCACATGCCAAGAGTCCTACCGTGCGATCGTTCCCCGTTTCTGCATTCTAGTGAACCACCTTCAATGTGCAGCCAGCGGCGGACACATGCAGAACAATGCAGAATGTGTCCCACCTTTCGTTATTTCGGTGCAGGCGCGTCTTATGCACCGGTACCGGGACGCATGAAAAATGAGCTCCGCTCTTTCCATTGTCGCTGTTTTCACCTGTACTCACGCACCGGTACACTGCGTGTATGGAATGCGTAAACCGGGGCCGTTAAATGTGAGGCAAAATACAGGCAACGCAGCGAGAGAAGTGAGCACAACCGTGCGGTTCGTTCCCAGAAAACTCAAAAGTGCAACAGGATGTGGATGCGTCAATGATGGGCGACGGCTGGGCAACGGGAGTAAAAAAAAACCCTCCCGGCTCACACAGGCTCAGAAAAAAAGTTAACCATCCTTTCAAGAACCTCGATGCTGTGCTTAACTCCAACGTGGTGGTGAAGGTAAAGGTAGTTCCAGGTTCTAATGGATTTCAAAAAAAGGGTTTCCAGCAGGATTGTTCAATGAGAAAATATAACAAAAGGAAGAGCAGACCCCGGTGAACCTGGTCCTCTTAAGCCGTACGTTCATATGCCGTCCCCGTTCTGTGCAGGTTGTTTTGTCGTTGCGTTTTGCGGGTAAGGCACAAATCCTTGAGGGATGGAATGGGAAATGGGCCGAAAATTAACTTTGTGATGTTCGACAACAACAACAGCTAAAAGAAAAAATTTGAGCAGACGAACAGGTAGAATAAAAGCGAGCATCATTAAATCTCACAGGAATCATGATCATAAAACGAGGAACCCCTTGGCTGCTGGCTGCGTAAACCTTTACGATCAAGATCACCCTCCGAGTTGTGCATCACCCTGCGGGAGTAGTACCTGGTCCTTTTTTTTCGCTTTTTCTAAAGTCAGTTTGAATTTCCATCGACGGGGATGAGAACGTTCCCGGAACGGTTTGAGTCCGTGATCATGATGATGGTGTACATTCTGCAGGTTTCCTACGAGGGTTTCTGGTTTATTACCTGCTCGAGGTCCCGGTCGGTGGTACGGCAGTAAGCGCTTTTATTACTTGGTTACTACAGGTAACAAGCAAGCAGGATGCCTCCTGCAAAAGGGATTAGATTTCTGCTACGATCACCGATGTCCAGAACCGTCCAGAATTCGTCGGCGTTACAACAACGAATGGGTCTAGACCGTGGAGTGACTTTGGAAGGTACCATTTTCCCAGGATGCGTGGGTAACTGAAGGACGTCTAGACGTCCAAACGCAATGTGATTGATTCGTTACGATGATCTGACACTTTTCGACTTAACTTATTGCCTCTGAGCTGTCGGGGCATTGTGAAACTTACTGAGCTGATCGTGAGAAATGGTGTCTAACTTACTGGATGGCATTAACGTCCAGGGCGCTAGAATGGTACACTAACCGACCGAGAAAAGGTGTAAATAAATACAACGGAAAGCATGGAAATATATCAGACATTAAGCAGTGCTTATTGCACATAAACCCACCATTCCAATTGGTACGTTGACAATAACCACGATTTGTTCATAGCGGGCGAGTGCATGTCTAAGCGTTGTCTCTATGGCTATCCTTTTGCATCTGAGAAGATGAAGAAATTCTATAAAACGCGGTGTACACAACTCGTCTGCGTCACGGTACGAGTCCAATGTCCATTGAACCTCAGGTGAACCGTGGTGTGGTAAACGACCCAGGTGGTCATAAATATATCTCTCCCCTGTTGTCGCTTCTTGTACCCGGTTTTATGCCGGTGCGTTCGCAGTCTCTCGCAGAGTGGGTTTGGCCAAAAGCTGTGTAGTGCAAACACGTTATAAATGAACAGAGCGTGGAGTCTTCGCGGCACTTTATGGGCGCCGCGATTAGCACAGCTGCACAGCCGGAGGTGAATGATGGCGAAGAAGGACCGCCAACAGCTCTTGTGATCTGCATACGTAAGCGTAACCATAGACGGTGATTTGCAGGAACAGCAACTACACGAGTTGTGTACGGGCACACTCAGTTCGTGCAGCACGCCGTTTGGTGGTTGGACCGTGTTTTCGATCGTCGTCGCCCACGGTACCTTGAAACGGGTGCTCCGTTCGTAGCCCGCGTGGGCTAAGCACCGGTGGACTCGCTAAAAGGACGCGCACCACGAGACTGTGCTGGAGATCATCGACTGAGCAGCAGTGTGTACACAGGGGCCCCCGGCACGTTACCGTACGCTGAAGCAGCAACGAACCCATGACGAAGAATCGTGCCCAAATGGCTAAGAATATTCAAGTCCACTCGATCAATCACACTCCGTTTTGGCGTCCCTGGTGGCGGTGTCCAAACGCTGAAACGCGTGCTCTATGTGACGTGGTCACGATTGGCTGCGACAGAGAAGGGGAGTTATTTAGTCGTTCTGGGCAAGATTAACGCACCTCTCGCGTTTGGGGGATTTTGTCATTAACGCTGATGTGTCCAATCGAGTGCTTTTTCTTACAAATTATCTTACATTGTGCAATATCTTCTTGTGGATATTCGATGTACATGTTGTACGGAGTTTGGTGTGTGCTCTATAGCAATGAGCTGTGAATTCGTCACTCTCCAATCGTACAACCCCAAAAGCTGACGTACTTCGCGCGCGGGGTAAGTGATTCATGAAGTAAGAAGGAATCTTAACCCAATCCCAATGTAGGCGAGAGGTACTGACCGCCTTGGAATGGTGCCGATTCCGTGTAAACGATGACGACAGCTGTTGAATCTTAATTGCCGAGCAAGTTGGCGCGGGGATCTTCCTGGAACTATCAACCATCATCATCATCATCGTGTTCGTGTCGTTGGCCATGTCTGTACGCCTCGATTGGTGCGAATCGTTTGTCCATTTGCAACTGCCTTCCCATAACCTGCCTGATTCATAAAACGTGTGCCGTCCCGGTTTCCGGTACTTCGAGGCCCGAGTCCGCCCGGGAAACCATATTTGCGTTCGGTCGTGTCCACGTATAAGGCAAGGACAAGTGCAAGTGTGTCGTGTGTCAGCCAGTTTGTGCCACATTGTACGCGATGCGCTATGGCGCCATCTGTGGGGAACCGTGCGGAGGTGACAAATGCTCAGAATATTATCCACCCCGTCCCAACCGAACCGGCCAATCGAGAAACCAGTCAATTAAAAAGCAGTCAACCATTTCGCTTCCCAATACCCCTATTCCCTTTTCCTGATGGAAACATTCCCGGCACCGTTTCATTTTCCCACAGAGACACACACGCTCACGGGGTTGTGTCGGTAATTACATTCCATTTGTGAAAGTACAACCACACACACACACACACACACACATGCGGTGGAATTTCGGGGAGGTATTTCCTTTCTGGCTAGCCTTTTTAATTTTCGGCCCCAAAAGATTGAATTTTCTTCGTCGGTTGTAGTTTGTTGGCCGAACGTGTACGTGAACCCGACCAACCATCATCATGGAGCGTCCGATCGTCAGCTGTGTGGAATGGTTCTCACGTCCGACTTCAAGGTTTTACGAGGTGTATGTCTCTGCTGGGAAATGTCTAGTCTAATGGTGGAATTTAAGAGGGAAAAAAGTGGAAACATTTGACCCCTCCTCGTGATGACGTGTGGCGCTGAATGCATTAGACATGCTTCATACCGTTTCGAACGATTTCTTCATTGGCGGTGTATCCAACCGGTGTGTTTATTGGTTCATGGTGGTGGCGGATCGGTGTTGGGACTGTGATGGCAATGTGTTGTTTGCCCGCGACAACCACAAAGAAATTGATCAAATCGATCGAGCAAAACGTTCCATCTGCGATCGGTTCAGTTGAGCCACATGTGCTTTCTTTTTCTTCTTCGAGTTCGACCACAAGTCAACAGAATATGTGGCATTCGGTTTCCGGCCGCTGGGTATGAAACAACAATTAACTACACCAACTCATTCTCTTTACAGGTTGCGTTCCGGTTTCGAAGCCTTCCCAGCGCGTGTAAGATCGATGTGAGAATAGTGTGTAAATAAAGCGTTGCTTCTTGTGTGGGTTTTTGTGCCCTGTTTGATGAATAAAAAAAAAACTCATTACATCTTCGTGATTTACTCACACCGGCAAGCAGCACCAGACAACCGTTTGCGCTTACTTCCATCTCTCAAACCCGGATGTTTTACCCCCGTGTGCTTTGTGCTGCTAAAGTTGAAATGTAATCGGTACGTCCGCAAAAGGAAGAACAAGTTTTGTTTTTTTTTCCCCTTAGTTGATCTTTGATTTACATACATTAAGCGACACACACGCAAAATATCATTGGAAAATAGCCTCACACAGGGGATTCGTGTAGCGGTCGAATGTATTCAATACGTTTCTCGTTTTCTCTTGATCTCATTTTAGGTTGCATTGATGTGATTGCTGATCGGTTAAGATCGATACCCTCGACACAGCACCTTCATTCATCAGACAATAATGTAAAGGTTATACCAACACGGAATGTCTTCGCATCGGTTCGACGGTATGGTTCCGGCTCTTTTTCCGGTTCTGCAACAAACATTTTGATTCACCCATTTTGATATGCTTTTTTTTCGAAACAAAACTGAAGGAGTATCATTCAAAATATACGTTGAACCAGGTGATAAATACAAGACGCATCGCGCACGTGGAGGGCTTGGTTTTTTTATCAGCTTGACAAGGTGTTTTTTTACCTTTCAGTTGTTGTACTTTTTACACACCGCATCAGTATGCGAGCGCGCAATCAAACCGATCGTATCGGCGGAGCGGGGAGTGGTGTTGGAAGGAATATTGATTAGACAACACGGCGGTGGTAATGTTAGCTGAGCGCGATAAGACGTGCGACGACGATGTTCAATATCTATCGGTGCTCTCCGGTAGGCAATAACAGCGCGAGTTGGTTGGTTGTGAGTGTATTGCCACACGATGCTTTTGTCGCGATCCAATCCCGCTGACACGCAACCATCGACAACACCGGGGGCCGTTAGATTGCGGGCGGTTTTGGCAACGTGTCCATCGCACGTTCCGATTCAGACCCTTCTGAGAGGCGGATGCGAAAACCGGTAACACTATTAACACTAGTCGACTAATTTCGTGCATACAGTAGCGAGTACTACATCACCAACCACATTCTCGTTTCGTGATAATTCTCGAGCGGAGCGTATTTTTTCGAAACATTCTTAATAGTGTTGAAAACGGAACGGCAATCCCTATCGCTCAATAGCATATATCGACACACACTGTTTGATCTGGCAGCCTGGAGGGAAAAAGTTCGTTGCAGCTTTGTCGATAAATTGAAATGTAAATATTGATACAAATTGGCACCAACGGACGGGAGAGCGCCCATTGTCCTACCTCCAACTCACTTATCCTCATCGCCCGGAAGCAAAGGATGGGGGAGGTTCTCGCCGGGTCGACTACCGATCACACCGGTAAGTACGCATCGTGATCATGCAAACCATCGGAAACAAAACATCCCTTCAAACGGCTGCACGAATCTCGCGGACACCCGGAGGCCGACAACATACAATCGCTGATTTTTATCAAAACCATTTTCGTCAATGTTCTCTTTGGTTATCTAGCTGTATGAGTGTATTTTAAACGTCATAAAGCTAGCATACCGAAGTTAATAATTGATTGATACGCATCGATGGGAAATTGAATGGTGTGCTGTGAAAAAAAAAGATTGTATTACATACAAATGTTAAAAGAGTGATTTTGTGAAAGTGTTCAATTTGTTACATTGTGAAATAAAGTATTCAGATTTATTTTCATTTATGAGATTAATGTAAACATAGCAACAGGATAATAACACGATACTGCAATAAATTTAAGTGAATTGGATATCTGTGAATAAACTTTTGTATGTGTTGGAAGATTTGCTTAATATTTAGATGATTATGGTAATTATTGTATGTTTAGAATCGTTCATATGCTTATATATGGTTAGGGAAGCTCAAAGTGAATAATTATTAGCACGTCCCACCACCATAAATATGATTCAGTTCCGGGAGAGTTAAAAAATAATAAAAAATTTAAATATGAAATCAGTTTATCCTGGGAACCACGTCTTAAAATAACAGTAGGGTATATGTTATCATTCCAAAAGTAACCGCCCAAATGGGCTTTGCGGTTTGCTATTCAAATTTTCTATATCCGTTTGTGGCGTTTTGGAACGGTAACTTCAAGGCTTATTATATTATTAAACAAACCAAGAGCTTTATGAAAAAAAGTTGAATTATTGTAAGGAATTTACCTAATGTGAAAAATAAAACCATACAGATTAAATTTTATCATCGTATAAATAAATAAAATGAAACCCCAATCACAGTATAGATACGGACGAAAATGGTAAGAAAATGGTTGTTCTTTTTACAGATTTGGCTCTAATCTACGCCGTTGTATGTATTTTGATTAGGATTATAATGGAATATCGTTTTGAATTCAATTATAATTTAAAAATTCCGTTAACCCTTGAGAAATTTGCCAACTTTTGCATACATCGCGACGCATGCAAGACACAACACTGCAGGCAATACGATCGAACTTGTATACAAGGTAGCTCACAAGATATAATTCGTCCATTGGCGATCGAATCAAAGGAGGCAACTATTCTTTCCAGATCATTGCTAAACGGTGAATTAATTCGGCGTAAGCGCTTTCGGCATATTTCGACAACTTGTTACACTTTACTACAGTAAACAACACCTTATAACATTTTTGCTGAGTTAAGTGATATTGGTTCGCCCATAAGATCACTTCGTACGATCAGGATAAACTACTAAAATCTTTGTAAAACATCGGTAAAACCACGATGACTGTAAGTCACGCACAGTTTTTACCACACCCTGCCATTAAATGCGCTGCTCGCGAATAAATGCTGCTATACCTTCCGAATCGTCTGCTCCGAAAATCTAGCGCTGCATTTGTGACGTTGCTGTACAGCCTCCTTCCCGTGAGGTTCCCCGTGCTTTAGAGTGAATCAAAACGGAAAAATAACCTACAACGTTCACGGAACGTTTTCTGCGTTCGTTCCCGAATAATATCCTCCACGCTTAGTTCCGCCTGCAGTAATCGTAGCTAAAATAAAGGTGAATTTGTGCTGAATGCACTGTCTACAGCGTTATCCACTCTGCTGCATTTACTACTTACTTTCCGTTGTTCCGTTTTGAACTGTTTGTTCAGCGTGACGTCGTCCTTGTTGTCCTCGCGTTTATCTTTGAGCGTTTTGACCGTATCAGCGCACACGACGATACATTTCTTTATTGCCTCTTGCCGGTGTCCGTAGCCTGATTCAAGCTGACCATGCAGCTCACGGCACTTCGCTTCAGCGTCCACCTGACCTTTGAACGATTCCGTCGGTATGGATGTGTTCAGCGCGTAGATAATTTTGTCATCAAGATCTCGCATCTTTTTCAACTGCTCCTGCAAGTGTAAGCGAAGGATAAGAAAGATCATGAATTCCACCGGCAACGAGGGAGATTACACAATCTTGGCAATTGCGGATGCCTTTACCACAAGACGGCAGGCCGGAACGGTCTAGTTACCTGGAACTGCGAGAAGTCGGCGCATTCATACTTGAAACTCATTTCCACAGATTCTCAGGCAGTGTTCGAGTTGGTCGGGTTTGGTTTTGTGTGAGTTTTTCTGTTAAAATTTGTTAAAAAATACAACAATAACAGAAATAGTCGTGCGCTACACAAATTGCCGATCAAACTTTCACCTTCGTTTGACAGCCGGCTTGACAAAGGGTAGGTTCGAATACTCAAGGGGCGCTTCTACTACTTGAGAATTAGAATTGAATGGACATATATTGCAAATTATTAAAACTTTAATTGCACACGCAAAGAAGCAATTCACAGTTGTTTATGTTATTTTTGCATCGGTTGTGTCATTAATTTTGGATAAAAGAAACATGTGCAAGTTTCGAAGGTGCAACCAACGGATTTCGGAGAACGCATTTGCAACGGCAGTTCGAACTGTCGCTGAATTGACAGCAGTTTTGTTTACTTTCATTTGCCGACAATTTCTCAAATTTGTACGGTTTGTTGTTTTGTTTGAAAATGGCTCCAACGCACGTACATTTATTGTTGAACCAGTTGCCCAGTTATTTCGATGGTTCGGTGTCTATCGACCATATAGATCGTCTGTGCGAAGAGCGTGAAAACGGCAGCACTACAACCCCGGCAAATAGCGACAACAGTGACGAAAGCGATGCTGAGCACGCCGGTGAATCTAGCGTTCCAAGAAAGATAGCCAAGGATCTCCGAAGCCTTCCGATGGTTAAACGAGCGATACGTGATTCGGAGTTGCTGGATTTAATGCGGGACATGATTCGAGAGGTGGAAAACATTCGCAACACCGCTGGCCTATACGATCAGTACGATAATTGGCAATATTTGTCGAAAAAAATGAATATTGACCATTTTCTTTCCTTTATTTACGCATTGATTTGTCTCGCTGAGCTCTACCCAACGGAAACGACCCATCGAAACCTTGCCATTTGCTCGGCAAGATTGTACATCGTTTCATTGAGCACTCCGGGACAGAAACAAACGACAGTGTTCAATGAACAGGTGTTTGCGAAAGGCTTAGATGTTTTCAAGCTTATCGATCGGCTTCCGGCGGATGCATCGCAAGGACGAATGAAAAGTACCAACCAAGTTAGCCGCCTGCTGCTGGATTACATATCCATGCTGGAGGATTTGCAACTCTTGCTCCGATGCATGACGTTAAAAAACTGTGTATCGTCAAAAATTCAATTGATTGAAACGTTTAAAAACCTGCTCATTTACTGCATAAAGCATGCACATGGTCGACCAGAAGCGGAACAAATGGCGGAGAACATATTCAAAACGCTTAGCATAATTTGTTTGCCGGAGCATGACGATCACAACCAATGTTCGACGACCATACGCATGATTCTAAACAAGACGGCCGTATTCTACAGTTCGGAGTACAAAAACGTTTCGTCCGCTTTTCGGGTGCATAATGTTTTCCTGCGATTGCTCGAACAAAATCCTCCCGATACATGTGAAGTGTTATCAAGTTTCATCAAAGCTGTACTTACGAACCCGCCGAAAGTTTTCGCTCGTCCGGATGACTATGCGATACTGCTAGATGCAGCCGTACGCTACGAGCTAGTTATGTATAGAAAATGTAACGTTTCCATCGTCGATTACCTTAAGCAGATAGAAACACATGCAGAGACTAGTGCACGTATTAATATCGTTGAAATGATAGCCAGGTTAGCAGTGGTTGACTGTAGCGTCGATTGGGAACTGTTTCAGTCGGAGATATCGAACGTACCGCGGGAAATTGAGCTTATTAAATTGCTACACAACAAGCTGATGGAAAAGTCCAACACGGTCAAGCTAAAGGCATTCCAATGCTTGCTGAAAATTCTCCAGAACGGTAACAAAACTATGAAGCAAATATTTCGGGATGCTTTCTACTCCGCCAACGCAGATGAAGATGAAAAAAACTACCTTCAGATGAACGACTTCGAGGAGCTTTTCCAAACAGCCGAGCTGGAGCTAGGTATTTCCAGAAACTTTCTTAATTTTGGTCATCAACCATCATCTTCAGGTGCTAACGAATCATCTAGGGATAAAAGCTTAGCGGGTGTAAGCGAATCCCTCTCCATTCAAAAGCTAACGTCCGATGTGCCAGGCATAAACATGATTGAAGACATTTTAACATCCCTGCCGAATGCAATATATGACGCCATGCAGTCACCAATGTCCGCCATAAGACGTGTTGCTCTGTCCTGTTTGGAGTGTATTGTGGAGTTGAGCCGGAATCGCATCGATGAACCAATATTTGATCACATCGTTACGAAGCTAGCAAAAGATCCTGTTATGTTAATGCGTCGTACCACGCTGAACGTGCTCAACAAACTGATCGCACTGTATCCAAACTATTTGCCACTGATAAAGCTATGGTCGAAATGTTTGCTCTTTTTCCTCGACGATGTCGACCAAAAGTTGAAGGAATCGGCAATGGAGAGCCTTAAAACCAACGTGTTCGACAATATTTGTCGGTATGAAGATTCCTCGTCCAGGAAAGTATTCACCCCGTGGATGATCGTTCGATCCATACTGGTGATAGGAAAAATAAATGTTCTCAAATCAGCTGTCGATTCTTGGATACAGAAATCTATTCTGACGTAAGTGTATGTCGGGAACAAATGTAACTTAATACACATGATCAGATGTAACTACCTGGAATTCCCTTCTTTTTTATTTCTGAAAATATAGGGCCAAAAACCTTAGCATCATTGAGTCCCACATCTTTACGGTGAACTGTAGTGAAGCATGGATTATTCTTGCGATTATAGCAAATAAAATGAAATCCAAAAACCCTGATCTTGTCATCAAGACTATGAACGATATTCTGCAACAAGATACGGTATGTTATTTAACGTTGTTCAACGTGTTATTTAACGTGTTGTGCTTCGTGTTTTACTTACTATCGTTGTATTTTAATTTCATTTGCAGTACAACTCACCAATCTGTTTACAGTACATCCTGTCCGTAATAAAATCCTGGTTATCTGACTTTACGCGCCCTGGATTAAATCAGTTGTTTAAAATTCTGAGCGATTTATTACGTACCGGCAGCACAAACATTTCGCTTGTTGGTGACATATACAGTCTGTGCTGTATGATAAAGGAAAAGGCCGATGGTGCCGTACATGACACGTGGATCACAGGGATACGTGATAGCAGTGCGGAATATTTGTTACACTTTCATTCCCATTATACCAGTGCCCACGTGTCCAATGAGCGTTATTTGATTAGCCTGCTCGTTTACGCTGAGGCAGCGACCGATTTGAATGTTAGGCCTGATAGTAATATACTAAGTATACTACTAAACTATTTAGCTCGTATTGCAGCTGATGAAAAAGTTTGTAAGTATTAGCGTTTACTAATCTTTCGATGTTAAATGTTGGATGGCGGAAATGTCACGACAGGTATCTTATTTTTTAATTTAATCCAACAGTATTAGTACAAACCAGTCAAACGCGTAAAATTAATGTAACGATAATAGTGCTGGCAAGGTTTGGGTTACGCGATGGATCGTTGGCGTCGACGGTAATTGCTGACTTTAACAAAATTTTAAAGTTCAAAAACATCCACCATAGTATTTTATGCACGCTCATAACAGCTTTTGCTGATCTGTGCAAAAGGTACGGTTGTGTTGGAACAATTGGAATTCATGCAGTCGATTAACGATCATGTGTTATATATTTTTAGGCATACATCTTTGGTAGATTCATCCATTACCACCGTAATCGGACAGCTCAGTTCGCGCTACTTAGCCGTACGGAGTGTTGCGCTGAGCAACCTAAATGAGCTGATCTTGCAAGATTACGTCAAGATGCGCGGCGTCGTACTATTGAACATCCTAAAGTTAATCATCGACGAGGACGACCACATTGCGGCCCAGGCATTCTATGTCATACAACTTTACGTCAACTCAAAGAATGAGAAGTTATTAAAAGTATCGTTTTTGGAATGCGTTTACGTTTTCAATAACTATTTGGTAACTTTTTAATACTTCAAATACTGTCAATATTCTAACAATAAATTTTAATACTTACAGAAATATGCAGCAAGCGACATGTTTCCCGCCTCGGATCTTGACAATGAGGATTGTGATTTGGCCGGCAGTGATGAAAGATCGCAGCAGATGCGTTGTGCTATTTATGATTTCTTCGTGCACAATATTGACGACATGAGTTTATTGAAACTGTTGAAGAACGTGAACAAAATCCACCAACAGCTATCGAAAGGAACATACATCGAGTGTGCCCAGGGTGTTGGTACGCTCATCGACTTAATATACGTATTTAAATGTATGTGCGGTGTAAGAAACCGTGATAAGGCCAAACTGTCGAAGGGTGCAGGAACAACGGAAGACGAAACGCACACAACTAATTCAGACGGCAACGAAGGACCCTCAGCGAAAAAATCCCGCTTAAAAGCAGCACAAACACAGCACGAGACTGAAGTGGTAATTAGCGCTCACACTGTTTTATGAAGTTGTTTTACAAACATGTTAACTTATTACCTTTGTTTTACAGACAACGATTGCGGAAAAAATGATCGCAGTGTACTGTTTGTTCCAGCAGGAAGTTAGAAAATATGTACAAAAGATCGCACCTACCCAAATGCATCTGGTTGATAAACGGTTGGAAGAACTGTCCTTAGCGATTGCAGGTAACTTTCGTACGCTTGTAGAATTTGCAAAACCGATGAATTTTTGGCGATCCTTACTGAAAGTAATCGACAGTACAACAGATAGCAAGCGAAAGCGAAGCAAACAATCGACAGGTAAAAACAAATCGGACGATGAAAGTGCATGTGAAAGCGATGATGAGGAGGAAAGCGCGGATGATTTGTTAGATTTAGAGGCGGTATAAGTGAATAAGCGCTGGGATGCTGGCGGCAAACCATTTTTTCACGAAAATGCATTTACCTACAACCAAAGATTGTTAGACATTGATACTCAAATGAGTTTGTCAATCAAGAACAAATAAAATTCGACTAAAAGGATCTAAATTCGGCTAAATTGATTTTGTGAGTAGACAACTGAAAATTGTTCAAAGCGTAGTGATCGCCACTTTGTAAGTTCATAACGACACATTTTCGAACGAAGTATTGAACTGATCGATGTAGCCTGTCGTATAAGATTTTTGACGTCCAAACAGCAATCAAAACACCATCACGGAAAACAAAACACGCGATACCGGCTCTGCATGTAAATCGTAAGTTTGTGGATTAATTTGTATTATCTAGCTTTTATTCATATATTGCCAGCAGTTCAACGATAACTCATTTTGATATAATTTAGTTTTACAGAAAACCATTATTCCAACAATTGTATAATGGAAGCAGTGGAAGAGCCCGTCGATCAGCAGGTGAAACTACCGCAGAAGCGTTTTTATCGACAACGTGCCCACTCGAATCCCATTGCCGACCATAGTTTCGATTATCCTGCTTTGCCAGCATTGAGCAACTGGAATGAACTGTATCCCACTGTTGGCAACCGGTGCGTAGAATTTGCGGATATTGGCTGTGGTTACGGCGGGTTTCTGGTAACGTTGGGCGAAACTTATCCGGACAAGTTAGCTCTCGGTATGGAGATACGGGTAAAGGTGTCCGATTATGTGATGGACCGAATTAAAGCGTTACGCCAACGACACAAAGGAAAGTACGATAATATTGCTTGCATTCGTACGAACGCCATGAAATACTTACCGAACTACTTCCATAAACATCAGCTAGAGAAGTTGTTTTTCCTGTATCCGGATCCACACTTTAAAAAGGCGAAACACAAATGGCGCATCATTAATTCCACGTTGCTGAGTGAGTACGCGTACGTGTTGCGTCCTGGGGGGAAAATTTACACCGTGACCGATGTGCGCGAACTTCACGAATGGATGTGCAAGCATATCGAGGAGCATCCCAGCTTTACGCGTTTGTCAGACAGTGAAGCCCAGGAGGACATACTCGCACCGAAGCTGTTGGACAGCAGCGAGGAAGGCCAAAAGGTAACGCGCATGAGTGGAGACAAATTTATGGCCATCTTCTCTAGGTTATGAATAACCGAATCGATCGATTCAATGGTCGAAGATCGTTGTTTAAGTGGTAAAATAAAGTTTTGTTAAACATCTTGCGTTCTTCGTAAGAAAGCACATGAAATTCAACGTATCAATTATTTGAAATTAAAATTTAGAGTCATGATGATGGAGGAAAAATATTAATTTGACGGATATATGTTGCGAATGTGAAGGTTAATAAATTTAACCAATTATACACACGTGCAAAGCAAATTTTGGGAAGTAAATCTCGACAGAATGCAAACGACAGTTATGTATTTTTAAATTAATAAAAGTTTATGTAGAAAAAGACAAGACACAAAATTGTGTCATATCTAAAGTGAGATATCTAAAGACTATCAGAACACGTTATTCAATCAAATTTTGTTTGATAACCATTAAAGATTTTTCAGTCATTTCAACAACTCTTTGTACTTCTAATCGTTGAATTGCCAGCATCTGTTCGAAAATTTCGTTGGTGTCCTGCAAAGCTTTAAGGTGTTTCTCCTTCTCTAGAAGTTTGCTGTAAAGAAGGTTAGTATAAACAAACAATTATTCGTTAATTCAACGAGCTGTACTACAGTTGTGTGTAATTTTCTTAATTAGTACTTACTGATCGTTTTTTCTATCACTCTTTTCAGACACTTTTGTTCGTATATCTAGCTCTTGTTTTTTCTCCGCTATAAGTGCTTCAATTTCTTTACAATTTTCTTGCAAACCGTCTGAAACGTTCATCAAACTGGTGTGTTGTTTTTGTAACTTATCGTACAAGGTGTTCAATTCGATCAATTCCTTTCGCAAATTTCTAGATAAAAATGAAACAATCAAAAAGATAATATAAAATACACATACAAATATGATACAGCATGCTGACTAGGGAATTTTAATGCGATAGTACAACTTACTTGCAAGAATCATCGAATTCAAATTGTAACAATTTTTCCAGAAGCGCATTACACGGTCTGATCTCATTGATAGATGCAACATGAATTTCGTACGTTTTCTGAAGCTGTTTTTCCGTATCACAAAGTGTTTCGATTTCTTTTTCCAGGGAATTTTTTGTACTCCTCATTGAAGCGGCCTCTTCATCTGTCACAATCTGATCGGTTAGCTCCGAGTGTTCAACTTTTAGTTTGATAATTTGATCAGCCAGATTTTGATCGTTCATTTTCAATGTAGCAATGCTTTCCTGTAGCGCGTTTTTGCGTTGGTGAAGAGTGTCAATTTGAGACTTCAATTGGGGAAGCCGATTTTTCAAGTCATCTATATGACGATTGATCTGATAATGAAAGAAAAATTTTGGAGATTAATGCTGTACTACAAAGGTTTAACTATACATTAATCGTTGAATCTTCCTACATCGTTGGCTCGAATTTTGGTTTCTTCCTTCATTATTTGTTTCTGGTTGAGTTTGACTTTCAGCTCAAAATATTTCTCGGTACAAAGGTTGGCCTTTTCCTGTACGCTTTCTTTCACCATGTTGATGTAGAACAGGTAGTTTAATAGTATTTTCAAGAGATGTACTATTTTTTTACCCGCTGTAAGCAAAAGACTTATGGCAATTAATGCCGCTCTATGGAAGATGCACAACCGATCTTACTTGGCTTTACGAGATCAATATAAAAGAAGGAAGTTTGTTTCGAATCTGAGCATAGCTGATAGATGTAGTTGATCCTCGCCACTAGTTCCACCCGCTTCGACGTGATAGTTTCGGTAGATTCGCTGTACATCTGAAAATTGGTTGAACACAAAGGATGTTAACATTTTCACTATATTTATTCCGCAAAACAGCGGAAAATGGCGATTGCTTACGTTTTCGTAACTGGAAACATCGTAATGCATGAGCTTAAAAAAATGGAGTATTGCTTTGTACACAAACTGTTCTGTAGGCTTTTCCAAATCTATTGCTTTGATTTTGAACGGAACAATGCTGTTCCAATCTTCTATAAATGCTGCATTACTCATCGTTGCGAGGATTTTTAATCGCTTGGTGGGCAACACGCACAAAACAAAACGCTGCTACCAAAACAATAAATTTAAACAATGTCCGTTATCCACTGACAGTTGTCATGCGTTATGACAGTTTCCAAAGTCGATAGAGCAAAGGTAGTTTTTAGTTTCAGAAATGCGAAAAATCACAAAAATTAGTTCCGGTTCGTTTTCAGCGAATTGAGGAAAAATACAGTATTTTGTATTGTGTCGTGAGCCAACTTACTAAGAAACATTAAAAAGCTGATGTAAAATGATCAATCTTATATTGAATCACTTGTGCTGCAGAGTTTACTTTTGAACCCCTGAACAAGTTATCTCGACTGTAGTCCGTGATGATGGACCGCCAGCCTACCACAGTGCCTTTGTTGTTTTTGAAATTAATCATCCGTCTAGCGAAGGACGCGCTGGAGAATAACATTTAATACGTGGAAATAAAAGTCTGTAAAACCGCCGTAAGATGAACAACAGGGATCGAGCCATTATTTACAGCAATTTGGAAAAACTTGTGAACAACACTAACTATAATGCATTGCGTTCTGAATGCATACAACGAAATATGCTCTCGCAGACAATGGCGTCCCGTATTGAGGTGAGTCAACTATTGGTAGCACCTGCTTTGTTGCACAGTTTTTACATACGGTTTGTGTTCGTTTTCCTTCTAGAGCATGGCTCAAGATGAAATCTCTCGGCATAAAAAGTTGTTCGAAAAGATTACCAAACGTGGTCCAAAAGCGTTCGATACGTTGCTGAGCATATGTCAGCAGATGTTTCCCATAGCTTATTCTATACTGAAACCTTCTTCGAACGACCATCAAATGCATTCCACGCACAATCCTCAACGTGTACGATCGGTCAGCTGCAATGTGGCCCCAAAGGTGTACTCATACCGGGGTCCAGGCGATGTAGAAGATGGCAAAATTAGCAACCTCGCGTCAACCACGCTGGTCGAGGAAAGCAAACACGTCTTGCAAGTTTATCCTGACATCCTGCCAACCTCTTTCTCTGTTAAGCTATCCGCTGGACCAACAGAAACGCACCCAAAAGTTCCGGCATATCCAATGAAGAGTCGCAACCGGGGCGTGGCCTTCATTGTGAATGTGATCACCTTTGTGAAAGACGTTCATCCTAAAAGAAACGGGGCAGACATCGATGGAAGGAATTTGATTTCGGTATTCCAGCAGCTTGGATTCGTTGTATTCTATTATGAGGACATTACGATGGGTGTAAGCATGATTATTTTATCTTGTATATGTGTACTCTTCTAGTATTTTGTTTCATTTCTGTTTCAATTTGCAGGATTTGAAAGAACTGTTGGTGCAGTTGAAGGATTCCGAATACTTGTCCTGCGATTGCTTTGCCTTTTACATTCTCTCTCATGGAGATCATCGAAAGGGCAGCGATTACATTTTCCTGCATGATAATTCAATCCTACGCGTCGAAGATCTTTTAACGGAGTTCAATACCGTTAACTGTACCAAATTGATCCGTAAACCGAAATTGTTTTTCATTTCTATTTGTCGGTAAGTGGATACGGAAGGTTACAGTCCACGCAGACGAGCTAATTTATAGTGTGTCTCAATTCGATTCTTGCATTTTAGCGGAGTTCAATCCGATTTGGGATCGTATCGTTTATCAACAAATACGGAGCGCGATGGTATGATTGACTTGAAGAAACCATTACCGTCAAACATTGCCACTTACTGTGACATGCTGGTGTGTTACGCGACTGTACCAGGATTTGCCGCACATCGAGATACCAACACGGGATCATGGTTTGTCGAAAGTATGTGCAAAATTTGGTCCGAGCACGCACACGATACGGATGTAGAGATTCTAATGAAGCTGGTAGGCGAATATGCAGCCACGTACCGCACAGAGGCCGCTGCATTGCAGACCATCTGCACCGAGCAGAGAGGATTTTTCAAGCAACTGTACTTAAATCCTGGCTATTATGAGTTTCCGGCAGAATTGTGATTTTTTTAATTTTAAAAAAATTGAAAGGATAATTTATAGAAATATGCGCTATGTTGTAGGCAGAAGCATGTCATCTTGATCATAAACAGTTTTTTTTTATCCGATAGTGCCTTACATGTTCAGAGGATGATATTTCGTAATTAGTGTTTCTGACGAGCGCTGCCAAGAACTATTTTAACTTTACATACTATATCATAAGACAGCGTTACATTGACATTACATTGGTCATTACGCTATTGAAATGTATAATATCAGCATTTTTTCGAGTAACGTTCATTGAAATAAAACTTCTTTGTCAAAAAAGAACATTAATTCATTGTACACCTCATAACTATCCGTGGCCATTGTGCGTTGATCCTGGATTATAAGTCGAAGCAACTCCATTGTAGTCTGCTGGTGCTCTGACGATCTATTGAATTGTTGTTGCAACACCTTCGTAAAATAAAAAAAAAATGCGTAGAGCTGGGTAAGGAAGAAAAATGCCTCTTCATGCTGCTTATGAAGCACGTGGTTTGGAACGAACATATGCTTTTCAGCATCTCAGTTAGTTTCCCTCCTTATTTGTTAATGGTAAGGCGTAATCCGGCAATAAGATAATAATTGAAACATGAGAGCAAAGAAAGTTCAGTCTTTTCAGTGCAGTTACGCGAAATTCTCGAGCACGCATTATTCGCGTAACTCGGGAAAAGACTGTACTATAATATCGAAGCTGTCTAGGACGTCCAGGACACTGAAAAAGTACACCCATAATAATATTCTGTAAAATGATAAAACTAACACACCAGAATGGCCTATTTTGGATTTGCAGAACTGTAGAACAAGTTTGACATTTCGCCAGTACGGGTAACGTTTCTGAAGGGATGCACAACATAAACATTTGCAAAACAAAACCTTCTCAATCATAAAAAGCTAGCCAACGAGTTTCTGGATGGAAAAATGAACCGATTTGAATATTGTCAGGCACGTCTGTTCGAAGGCGAATCCTTTGTGGCAAAAGATCGGAACATAAAGCTTTACGATGGCGACGAAAAGGTACGTATTGATGGAAAGGAACACGATCTGACAGAATTGCAAGTGTGGCTCTATCGGTTCTAGACAAACTACGAAGATGGCGAAATCGTGTTGACTAGTCACCGGTTGCTGTGGGGCCGTAACGGAGAAATTGCACGAGGAGGCAACTGTTTGGAGATGAAGTTAAAATACGTGCTGTTCGTGGATGAGGAGGAAGCCAGCTCGATGTTGTTCGGTCGAAAGAAACGCATCATTTTGCGTCTGAGCGAACTAGCACCGGACAAGAAACCCGGTCCCATGGATCACAGTTGCTCATCCTTTGTGAAACTATCCGGCCGCAATGGAGTTGAACAGGCGTTCATTCAGGCACTGCATTCTACGTTGGCGGCTTGTATTTGGGCTGTATCGGATAATTCAACTCAATCCAGCACTTCATCTGACCCGTCAGCTGCTGCCGGGCCCAGCACAGATGCAGGGAAGCAACGCCAGTTACGCATCGGCATAGTAGGCATTGAGCGTAATTTGGTCGAAAAACAAAAACAAACGGATGCCAACATTAACCTTGCGTTCAAAGATCTGGGCAAGCTGATGGGAATGGCCAAGGATATGGTGGCCATAACGAATGCGGTTAGTGCAAAGATACGCGAACGCCAGGGCGAAATATCGGAGGACGAAACAGTACGTTTCAAGTCGTATTTATTGAGCCTCGGTATTGATGATCCTGTTACGAGGGATGGAACGCGTAGCAATTCGGAATATTTCCTCAAGCTCTCGCGACAACTGTGCGAGATGCTACTTGATCCGATCACCGAAGCAGGCGGCATGATGTCGCTAGCCGATGTTTACTGCCGCGTAAATCGGGCCCGCGGTTTAGAGTTACTTTCGCCCGAAGATTTACTGGAGGCGTGCCGACTGCTAATGGGGCCTATTAAACTTCGCGAATTTCCGAGCGGAGCAATGGTACTGCAGCTAGAGTCGCATGACGATGCGCTGGTTTCGGAACGCACCGTAGAATTAGTGGAGCAGAATGTGTCCATGAGCCCTGATGAATTGGCGCGCCTCGAGTGTATATCGCTGTTGTTAGCCCGTGAACGTTTACTAACAGCTGAAGGCTTTGGGCAGCTATGCCGCGACGAATCAATCGAAGGTTTGCGGTTCTATCTGAACAGATTCGTGCACTGTTGAGTGTGCGAAAGCAATATGGATTAAATCGATGCATAATCTTTGATGGCGGCCCAATCTGCATCGAAGTTAAGTATTCGTAAATTATGATCAGTAACAAGGAACATTTGACTACAGTCGGTCGCTATCCTGTAGACCGGTGAGTATTGCTGCTTTTTCGAGGGAAAATACATCTGAACACAGCGCTTTGGCACTCGTATATCGTACAGATTTACGCGGTGATGATACTTCATGCCACA
The DNA here is from genome assembly GCF_943734725.1 of Anopheles marshallii. Taxonomy (NCBI): domain Eukaryota; kingdom Metazoa; phylum Arthropoda; class Insecta; order Diptera; family Culicidae; genus Anopheles; species Anopheles marshallii. The sequence continues at coordinate 68,769,428 of NC_071327.1, forward strand.
GTGCACGGCGTATGTACCATTGTAGCTGAGGCAGTACACCGATGCGTTGTACGGATCTGTCCAGCAGCCTTCGTCGTTTCCGGTACGCGTATCGACCAGGCGCATGGTGGTATCGAAATTACCCGATAGTATACAGTGTTCGTCTATCCATAGCAGATCGTAAACCGCCATCGAAGGTGAATTCATTTGTATCATTGTACAGCTGCAACGATAAAACATAAAGGTGTTTAACTTGTACATTTTGCCAGGTGCCAGTTATCTTCTTGTTCCTCTACAGAATTTACAGCTTCTTACCTGGGCAAATCTATTAACTGTAGCGCTTGTTTTCTGCTGCAATGAAACTTCCCTGCCGCCAGCCGCGTGTTATTTAGCTTTATTGTCTCATATGCAATCGGAAAAACAAAGGTATGTTGTAATAATGCGTGATCATCATCTGCAGACAGGTGGTTTGGCTCTAATGGCGAACGATTTAGTATGTAAGTTGACTCATTTTTCGTCGTAACCGCATATACATCCGAATTAAAATCGACCGCTTTGATGATATCGTTGGTAATTGTTTGCAAATACGGGTTGCCTTCGGGATGATCGATGATCATGATTTTTCCATCCATACGGCCCATGAAAAAAACATCCTTCCGTTTGACTAAACCCGTAACATCGGAGTCCCGTGCAGTACCGATCGCCCAAGAGCACTTCGTATCAACCATCTGTCGATTTTTGGTCCTTCGGTGTGCCTGCAACCGGCCACGATGTGTCATGTACACCCATTCCCTATCGATGGCCAGCTGCGAAATGTACATCACGTTGTGGTAAAAGTAAGCCTTTTCCTCATACCGTCCATAACGCCAATTTTCGTCCAACTTCATACGTTTCCGGCGCGTAAAAGCGTACTGGCTTAGGGCGACCGCTTGCCCCGAACCAGTCACTAGCGCATGCATACATTTGTGCGGATAAACGAACCGTTGGATAATGTGTTGGAATTTTTTGCATACCAGCACGCATCGATCAAGGTCCGCTACGTTCAGAAACAGAAACACGTGCTCCAGGGAGTATTCGTCTAGATCACAAAGCTTTTTGCTGCTGCAACTAATTAAATTTGTTTCGCTTTCACTGGGCATTACGAGCGAGTTAAAATAGATTTTGTTGGGAAACTTTAGGATTGCATTGCAATGTTTATGTTTTTCTTTCGGTCGTTCTTTTTTCACTTCCATTCAGCTGTCATCCCCCATATGAGCCATTGCACACTGGCGAAAATAGTTTAGTGGGGAAAAATGTTCTAGCTTTACTGTGTTGTGCAACATGTTTTTAAAACTAATTTTAATATAATGACTATATTAGATTTGCATCGCGCATCGAAGCATCTGTAATGGAAAGGTGGAAATATGGCCCTTCGGTGTGAACAAATTTAGCGAAAGTGTGCACGAGCCCTGTAGCTCCTGGTCACGAGTACCTATTTGTCAATCGTTCTTCGGGTTTATTTTTGTCCGGTCTGCTTTTCTTCTCGTAAATTGGTATCCAATACCGGCGTGTTTAGTGCGAAGAAGGAAAAAAGACCAAATCCTCGGAAATACCTGTCGGTGTCCCATTACACAGTGATGTCTAAGTCCAAGCTGAATAGAAACACCATCTCGAAAGCGGTATGAGAGCGACAAGAAAAATAATGAAATCTTTTCAAAGATGGCGTTAAGTTTAACTCTTTACTTTTGTTCTTCCTTTCGCACGCATCTCCAGGAGCAACGTGCCGAGTATCGTACCTTCAAGACCGTGTTCTCGTACTGCATTTTAATCATTGTGCTTCCCGTGCTAACATTCTTCACCTCCAAACATTGGCTGTTTGATGGGCTGCTGCAGCTGTCCAGCGTAACAAGCAATATCTATTCGGCGGTGAGCGCAGTAGTCGCGCTGCACGTGGCTTTGTTTCTGTTTATATACAAGGCCTACTTTGCGGCTAGCAACGATACCCCCGATACCGGCAGCAGGGATCGTGGGGATAAGATCGCCCACAAGGAAGACTAGACTGTGTTTTGTAGCGAGGTACGCCAAAGACTGTAATCATTCCAGTGTGTTCTGTGTTAGTGCAACGCAGCAAACATGAACAAGATATGTTTAGAAATCGGACAAACCATTTTACTCGAGCTGGAGGAAGAATGTTTGCTCGGGAAAGTGTTGCACGTTGCATCCGACCGATCGTTTGTTCGATTGGCCGATGTGCGTGATATGGCTACGAAGAAAAACTATGGCGTGCAAACTTATTACAACTCGGAAGTACGGAATATTCAGATTGCCTCTACCGATGATACACCGCAGAAGCTGAACACAAACCCAACGGATAACGTTAACAAATCGAAACAACTTTCGCTCGACAAACTTAACTATGCACTGGAACAGATAAACAACTACGTATTCATTCATCAAACGGACGCAAAGTATCACGATTCGATTCAATTTCTCAAGAAACAACACCTTCTCGGGATAGCGATGGAATGCATCGAAAATGGGCGACATTCTAACGCATCGTCCCTGCTATCGATAGCCACTGTGGATTCGATCTACATTTTCGACATCAAATGGATGAAGATAACGGACGATATGCGAGATCTATTGAGGAACGATCGGTACAGACGCGTTCTTCACAACGGCCGATTGGTGAACGATGTCCTGCGACACAAGTTTGGTGTACAGTTGGGAAAATGTTTCGACATAATGGTCGCTCATGTCGCCATCAGCAAAACCGCGGGACAGACAGTGGAGAATGGCTCGGTTTCGTTGCAAACATGCGTGCGGAATTATCTTAATCTACCGGACAAATTCTTCGATGCGAATGTATGTACCTACAACTTGACAATCAACTGAGTTTTGAAAATATAATGTTTCGATATTTACAGATCGATTTTAATTTGCGCCCGTTAAGCGACGCGGCAAAGAAGGAAGCGGCAAAACACGCCGTATTTCTGTTAATGCTTCAGGATCTTTTTGTACACGACATCATGCTGGAACCATTTTATAAAAGCTGCCTCAGCTACTCGCAAAGTTTGTCCCGTAATCCGGATTTTATCAACAGTTTAGCTGATTTACGAAATAAGGGACCCGAAGCAGTTGATGCGATACAACCAGCAAAACTTGGTATTGATGTGGAGTTGTTAAATCTGTCAGAGCATGAGCTAACGAGCGAACCAGGCAAGCCTCTTTGTGGTGATTTTGAACCAACTGAAATGAAGAACGATGAATAAAGCGGACGCCTCAGATAATCTAGCACAACACGTTTGCTGCAAGTGTATGGTAGCGTCTTAAGAATGAAAATGGTACATTGGAAACAATGTAAACCAATACGACTAGTTCCGATCCAGCATGGACAATAACGGAGCCGTACTCATTGGTTTTTGCTGGGGGGAAGAACACCTTCATATGAGTGATATGCATGTACGACCAAGTTCATCTGCAAAATAGAATGCATTTGGATAACCCTTTATTCGTGATTATAGTAAGGAATAGCCGAGGCAGAAAGGTTAAAACATGAAAAAGACAAAAAGAGGCACATACTCATACTAAAGCCTCTTACAATTCTGTGTATGTGTGTGTGGTGCTGATTGTATTGAACAGTTCGAACAAAGCTGCATATTCTATCCGGCCATTTCATCATCCTGATCTTTCTTTTGCGCTTTACCATGACCGTTCTCCTCCTTGCTGACTTCCGATGATTTCGGCTGTTCGGTAGTAGTGGCAGCAGCAGTAGCAGAACCCGTCGATTGCTTGCTCGTTGCAGCTGCTGTATCAGCGGGTGATTTTTCGCTATTTTCCAGTGCCTTTACAAATTGCTCCAAGTCTCCGGAGTTTGCTGCAGCGACAGCTTCAGCGTTGAGTTGAAACTGCGAAACGACCGGACCGAGCTGGCCCGACTGCAGCGCGTTAGAGAACATGGAAAGCGCCTGCTGGAATTGGGGGGAGGAGATGGTTTCTTTCAGCTGTTCCTTCTTGTTCTCATCACCTTCCAGCTGAGGTAGGTGTGCGACCAGCGCATCCACTTTGTCTTGGTCGGAGATAATCGAGGCTAGCGTTTGTGAATTAACGGCGGAAGCTAAATCGATGTTCTGCCTCGAACCGGATCCATCTACGCCGGTTGCACTAATACCGGACAGATAGTTCTGCAGGTCTGAGAGCAAAATTCTGGACCCTCCTTCAGCGGCAGCGTTGTTGCTGGTGTTGCCAGCCGTTCGTACCACGGGTGTGCTCATAGGAGATGAAGTAGCACTTCCGGATCCGCTGGTGGGTTTCGTAGTTCCGCTCGTTTTCTTCGGTGCGCGAGGTGTCGATGGTGCGTTCAATGCTGCTGTTGGAGTCGTAGTGCTGCTACCATTGCCATTGTTGCTGCTAGACAAGGTTCGATTCGATGGAGTCGCTGCACTGGTACGACTGCTTGAATTGCCAGAATTTGAACGGCTAAAGGAGCAAAGAAATTAGGTGTTTATATGCTAGGAACAAGCAACTTCTTATTGCATGTCACAGACGGATGAAGTCTACTTACGTCATAGACCCTAGCAGGCTGCTCAATCCACCCATCTGCCCTACACCACCGAACAGCTGCATTATTTGCTGTTGCGACATGTTGTTTAACATGTATTGCAGGTCACCATTATCAGTGCCACTGCTTCTACCCCCGGACCCGATGCTATTGCCCGACGGTGGATTATTGATCACTTCGTTGATTCGACGGCACCACTCATCGTCCCGATCTGTTTTCGGTTCCTGCATCCAGAAAAACAACCTCCTGCTGGATGACTTGAACTTCAGCACGTACACGCGACCATTCTTTACGTAATCGAGCTTCTTGAACTCGCAATCGTCCGGGAACAGAATAAGATCATCCTCGAGCGTCCCGGAAGTACGATCCTTCCAGCAAAAGTGAATTAACCCATCTTCCGCCTGGTACACGTACACCAATCCCTTACGATTGTCCGCATGAACCATCTTGTTTACCATGTTCATACGGCCAGCGCGAAATTCGACCAGATGTCGGTTCCCACCAGAACTTCCACCCAGCGCACTGCTGCTACCGAATATTGGTCCACTCATGTTGCTAAATGTACAAAGAAGATTGATAAAACTAGGTCGATGTTACAAAGATGATTGCTTCGGCTGGCTGTCTGGCTGGCTGCACTTTCGTCATCATCCGCAAAGTGCAACGAAAAACTCTTCTTCAACAACAAACGGTCCCCATTTTCACTAACCTTGATTTATGCGTCCTTCGCCGTGGAAGAAGTATATTGCACAGAATGGAGCACTTGATCAGGTCTGGACGAGTAAAATTTTGCAATTATATACCTTTTATCTTGGATGCTGGCGCAATTCGATCAAAGAAACCATTCGTTGTCTTTTTCTGTGGCGTGACAGAGCGTATTTGGTGAAACGTTTGACAGCTGACAAATCGCTACAGAAATGCTTTGAAAAGGTTTTGAACGCTTCAGCATCGGTTTCTTTATTCAAAAAGATAGAGAAAGTAGTGGAATGAAAAGGAAAACCATGTGAAAAAGTTGAAAAAATGTAGAGTAAATTAGAATAGAAAAATCTATAGGTATATCATAGTCCAAATTTTTGTTTAAATTTGCTTTTTTAGGTTATGTTTTCTTGAAATGCAATCAGAGCGTCTTATTTTCTTGCAACATTGTTCGCAGGAAAACAACAATCCAGGGACCAATACAAAATGTTCAAACATCCGGCAAAATCGAACGGAGTACCACAGCCACTTAAAATAACACTTAAAAAAATAGTTTGTATCAGTTGAGTATTTTTCATACCGGGTGGAAACTGTTTGCGCACTTCATTTTTAGTTGAATTTTTCTATAAAGGATTTGGTGAGTTCGATCTGAAACGAAAGGAATTTCGGTAAGGATACCTTTTGACTGTACCATTTGATAGTATACCACTGCCTGTACCTGTTGATTAGTTTGGCTATACCAAGGCATTAGCTTTATCAATTGAATTTTTAGTTTGAGGCGTTCGTTTTTCTTGCGTAGTTGCTTTTTTCGTTGAAGCTGCTCACACAGGACGCTCTTGAACGAATAATAATCTTGTTGAACCTCGGAAACCTGCTGCCTGATGGCGACGATCTGATTTTGTGAATCAAAGAGCTTTTCCCGCACGTGCGTTGCTCGTGCGACGTCGTTTTCAAACAGTTGTCTCGAATTGTTCATACGCTTGTTCGTTTCTTCGAGTTTTTCTCCGATGCGATTGACTTCCGCCTTCAGCTCATAATACTGTTCCAGGCTTACGTCTTGCATTTGATTGTCAAGCTGGAAATTTTGCGTTTGATAGCGTTTAAATCGTCTCATAGCTAGCAAAAGTTTCTTTCGCTCATCGGATAGGGTTTTCCGTGCACTGGCCATGAGCTGCACAAGCTTCCCAACATTCATAGCACCGCGATCGGCTTCGAAAAAGGATAAACCTACTTGAGTAATTCTATCGTCATTGGCATTGATCTTCGTCGCACGCATGGCAACAATTCCGGATACAAGTGATCGTATCTGGAGTTGAAATTCTGCAACTCTTGCATGACGGCTTTGCGCATCTTCCTGTTGTTCTAGATTGTGCTCAGACGATGCGACGGATTCAATAGTAGCTGTTTGTTGTTTTTGTTCAGTTGATTCATTCTTGGTTAAATGTTCATGAAGGGAAATAATATCCTCTGGAAGTGTGCAGGAAACATTTGGATTTTTAATGCAATGATAATAATACTACAACATTAATTACGTTCGGTTTTCCGGACTAACAAGATGTGTTGAAAAAGCTCTACTGGATTTCCGCCGTAAGTTGATTTCAAATGCGTTCTGCAAATCATTCTGGATAGTTTTTTCTTTCACTATTGGCATAATTTCCAATACCGTTACTCGGAAATTAAGTAAGGATGCGCTCTAAATCGATGCTAACTTTTTTATGTAGTAATCCTGACACATTCTATCAAAGATTACTAGATGATACGTTTCGTCTCTAGCGTTGCACGGATCCAACATGCGATTTTAACAAATTCAACGCAAATAGATTCAGAACATGCCAGAGATGACGAAGAAGCGATTAATGAGGATCTTCGACAAGATGTTAAAACTTACGATCACCAAACTGACGATTTTTGTGCAATTCATACAGTTTTTCATAGTAAACAGCTTTTTTCGGGGCCCCCCACACGTTGTTAGAACTGCCTGTCGGTCACAAATACATATGAAAAGATCTTGTGTTTCAGTAAGCCTTGCCAAATTTTTCGGTTTTTATACAATGGGTGGGCGGGCTTTGATGACTCTTCATTCTCGCTTCATTATTTCCTTGAAATTTATTGATATTTTTCGCAGAAACTTTTCGAAAAGTCATTCTTTCTGGAAGCAAATCTTGCAGCACCTACTCCGGCCGCGCCATGATAAAGAACTCGATAAGATAAAATTCGCTTTACACCTATTTCCATGATCAGTGGCGATTTGAAAGTCGATAAGCATGGTTCAAGTTTAACGTCGCACCAGTTTTAGACTTTGTGAAGTTGATTACAAATTGAGGAAGCCGTTGTATATAGTGTATTTATAGTGGATGGTGTATTTCAACCATCAACATGAGTGTAACGTGTTCCATCTGCACTGAAGTATTTTTACCAACTGCCGAAGTAAATGCTACACCATGTGGCCACATGTTTCATCGCCATTGCCTGTTGAGGTGGCTAGAACAGTAAGTAAGCCTTAAGTAATATTGCTACACTGGAAGATGCATCCTTTTATCCCGTGCCAACAATTTCTTGTAGATCCCCAAATTGCCCACAATGCCGGAAAGATTGCTCTGCAGCACGACTAATCAAAATGTATCTCGATGGAACGAGTGAAGCCAACTCGACTGGAGGCAGTTCGAATGGTGGAGGAGATGCGAATGGTTCGCTGGTGCGAAAACTTAATAGACTTACATTGGAAACGCGCAACCAGCAACAACTGTTGACAACATTGCGAATGGATGCTGTCGAACATAAAACCCAACTGGAAAGAATGAACAGATCTTTGCAATCCATGGAAGAAAAGCTACGGGCCAAGAATGAAGAAGCTTTAGCTGCGTCTAGGGTTAGAACAGAGCGTGCAGAACCTATGACGGAGGGAATTACCATTAATGCATTTATTCTTCCAACAATTGAGAGAACCACGAGGTTACGAGAACCATCGATAGATCGCTCTGAGCTTTTCTCTTTCCTAATAAGCAACAGACGACCTGTGGTTCGAAACACCGTACCGGACGTCTGGGGAAGAGCTTTTATGAACCATCGTTCTCTTTTTGATGAAGATGATGATGATGATTTTTGGTGACTAATACCGAAATGAAACCAGCAGGTCTGGCTGTTTAATAAACATTCACAATTGAGTTAGACGCGTTTGAAGAGTTTATTTTTTTCGAATTCCACCCTTTCACAAATAGTTTATGCGCACAGGAGAAGAAAGCTTTTTCTGCAATTCTTTCACGCCTCTGACCTAAAGGGACTTTACGAGCTGGGTTATTCAGTATAATTCTCATGACTTATTCAGCCCAACTGAGCCTGGCGAGTCGAATGCGCTGTACAGCAGTAAGCTCGCCGTACAGTTCGTCATTGTACCGGCTGCTCCATTGTCGTTCCACACATACGGAGCAAAAAATCCTTCTGAGCATCTTCCTCTCGAACGCGACCAAGAGGGTTTCGTCAGTTTTGGAAAAAGTCAATGTCCCAGAGGCGTATGTGAGTACAGGCAGTCCCTGAGATACGCTATTACAGCGGACCGCTATAGTCCGGGAAAAATCCGTATACTATACTTCAAAGTTAGATAGTTGACTTCCTTCTCTGCACCTAATTTATTCAACAAAGCAGGCTACTTTTTGATATATTACATTCAAATAAACTAAAAACAAATGTTTTACATGACAAAGGAAACTATTTTTGATCAATTTTACACCTTTTTACTTAGATTTTGTGCTATAAACTAACTGTCTCTCAAATTTCCAAAAACGGCCTATCTCCGATTCCGCGTATAAGAGGAACCGCGTATCTCGGGGACTGTCTGTATATTGCTGGGTGGCTATTCGCTTGCTGGGTTATTTCGATCCCTCAATCAGATAATATACACAGTTCGTATGAAAGATGTACACATAAACAATACCAGCTGTTCGATCCACGTGAATTTAGTTCTCCCCAAACAAACCCAGCTAGTGGTCTTTAAATTACGGTAGTTCAATCCTAAAGCTTTAGCTTAATATAATAATTCCAGGACGAAAGGAAAGGAAACTAGACTTCCTTTTTATCAGCTAGATCATTTTTGTACAGCATTAATAGAAGAAGGAAGATCCCCGGTAAATGTCTTTGTTATTGTGCAGCTTACTTTCATTAAGCAATCAAAAATGTTTGAAGAAATTTTGCTTCAATTTGGTAGCTGTATCAAAAGTTTATATGCGTAGGATGTCACAGCTATCATCGCAAAACTTGGTCTGGATGGACTTGGAAATGACGGGCTTGGAAGTGGATAAGGATCGTATTTTGGAGATCGCATGCATTGTAACCGACAGCAAGCTGAACATTATAGCCAAAGGGCCAAATATAATCATAAATGAGCCTGACTCCGTTTTGGATACAATGAACAGTTGGTGCAAGGAGCATCACGCAAAGTCTGGATTGATAGAAGCTGTGAAAAAATCGACCTGCACGCTAGAGCAAGCGGAACAACAAGTTCTGGATTTCGTTAAGCAGTACTGTCCGGAGCGAAGCTGCCCGATGGCCGGAAACAGCATTTACATGGATCGGTTATTCATAAGAAAACATATGTCAACGTTAAATGAATACCTTCATTATCGTGTGATCGATGTGAGCACGGTGAAGGAACTGAGCAAACGATGGAATGGTGAAGTCTATAAGTCAACTCCACCGAAAATTTTAGCTCACCGAGCCTTGGATGATATCGAAGAGAGCATTAAAGAAATGAAATATTATAAGGATACTTTTTTTAAAACGGATGATGAACCCAATCCATAGAAAAGGCAACCGAGGTTCGTAACTTACTATTCAACTATCTGGTGCATATGAAGATAGTAACATGTATACGTTTTTAATTTTAGATGGCAGCTTGGTTAAAAACTTCTTCACAATGACTGCAAAATAAGATCCGACATCACTGCACAAGCATACAAATGAGCTAGCCTGGATAACAAATAAAAGCTACAAGTCGGAATGGAAAAAATAGATTCAATATTGTAATTGAATGTACTTAATGAAAAATAAATAATCGATAACGAATAGTAAAATTGTGGTGTATAAGATAGCAATTATGCAGCTAAGGAAAGTCTGAGGTGGCAGACCAAAAGTGCTACAATAGAAGAATGAATTACCAGGAAGTTAGATATGCTAAGATGCAGCAGTCACAGAGATATTGTGTTTGTTGCGTACTATCTACAACCTTCTCTTTATAATCACTTAATCACTTAGATCAACTTGACCCATTCATAGAAGAGAAAGTTGGCATTTAACAAAGAGGATTCCAAAAAAGAAGATCAACTGAAGAAAATAAGAGCCGTTCCACTTTATCCTTTTATTATGTCAATAACATCAACAGAATAGATGTAGAGATATTAGATAAATTGTAGATATTCCTTTTCGTTTACCTAAAATGACAGTATATTAGCAGCTACCGCTTCGATTGGAACACTGTCAACTTTAGCTATCAAACTTTGAACGCTGCAACAGTAGGTGAATCCCTTAGCCAACGTATCGAACGAATCATTGTACCATCCATACTCCCGACAGATATCCGAACACAAGAGTTCACCTGACGCAACAGATGTTCGGTACGGGTCGTTGCTGGTGACGAAAGCAATTGCGGCGTTTGTGCTTGGTGACTTAATAACTTTCCATGTCCATTTTGGAGCCGTAATGCCGTTGACACTGAGCGTGATTGGAACCTGTGTGCCATTCGCGTGTGGCAGCGTTAGGGTATCGAACGTTCCGGTGTACACTGTTACATCGTTCTGTAGCCGATCGGCAATGTTGCGAGTGGTCTTTTCAACGATCAACCAGTTACCGGCGTTCACCTTCTGCCACTGCGGCGCAACATTGACGTAGAAGTAGGTATCCCATTGCCACGTACGGAAAATACCGTCTGCATCCGGTGTCATGTGTCCTCGCGCAAGGTAGGACACGGTGTTAACAAACTTGGCTGCTTGCGTTGCAGATCCTAGCAGTTCCGCTAGTCGCGTTTGTTGCGACTTGATGGTGTAAGAAGTGTCCACCAGAACAGTGCTGGGAACTCCGGTAACTTTAAACGATGGACGATAGGACTCAACTATACTGGCTGAAATAATGTGTGTGTGTAATGCAAGATGGTTATCGATTAAAAGGCAAACGAAACAATTAACGGACGTAGAATATATGCCTACCGGAAATCGAATCTCCATTAATGGTGTGTTTCGTGTAGATGGCAGACGCTGTTTGCGCATTGTAGCACACAGAAAAATGTTTGACAAACCCTACTCCAGATACATCAAATCCAATGTTGCGTACCGTACCACCGTTACCACATCCTTCGCTGGTCGATTGATGATCGCCAGTCACAGCTTTGGAGCAAACGATGCTGGATACATTCACGGGCAGGCCGTTTAGCAGGAATGTGCTGCCACCAACACATGTGATCAAAGCTTTGTCTAGTAAAGCTATAAAGAAAAGAGATACATTTTCCAAATACATGCGATTAATTGAGTTGACTTAGCGTTAAAAGATTAATCGTCTTTGTACTCACTATTGACGACGTTGTTCTTCGGGCATGCCACAAAATTCGATTCCCCAATTGCCCAAACAAGTTGGCCACTGTTCGGTATCCAAAGATTACCGTTCTTCAGAAACACCGGTTCCGGAAAGGTGAGATCAGTTTTTACATTGATCGTACATTCTAGGGCAAGATGAGCTCTGCGTTATAGAGGGAAAACTGCGGTTTTTGCAAAATTTTACTTACGGCTTCTGACGGTATGGAAGAGATAGAACGATAGCACAACCAACGACCACATCTTGAAAGGATCTGTCCAAAATTTGGACTTCAAAACACTTTTAAGTATGTCGCAAAACAGACCGACTTATGTGTCTCACATGGGGCAAATGAAAACTCGACTTTGTGTAAGGTGGAGGGCCGTTTGACGTTTGTTTGCTGATCTGAACAAGCTTTCTAGTGTGTTTTTTTTTTTTAATGTGTGCAACAGGATCTGTGTATACACAATAGAAGTTATAGAACCTCCAGGGGGACCGCAAGCACGCTTCTAATAATGAATATTCTTTGTTTTTGATATCGATCTTTCAGTTAATAAAGGGACGTTGAACAGCTGACTATCTATGAATTGGGTAAACCGTACCCCATTAGTCATTCCTACATAGGATGGGGAGGGAGGGTAGGGGGACACAGTGCAGCCACAGTCTAGACTTGAAACAAGATCGGAGGTGTTGTTGATTCGCACATTAGCTACTCCTATTACAGTCCGTCGTTACGATCGCAAGTGATGAACATCGAACGTATCATTCTTGCTCAATAGTTACGAGTTATTGTTATTTATTATAGTACTACAGCTTTAAAGGTCTCTAATGTATGACTCCTGTTGTCTTTGATTTAGCTATTACTGAATAATCGCATTTGCGTACTGGCGAACGGTCAGGATGAGATAGGTTCTGTTGCCTGAAAGATCGTCGTCAATATCACTATACCATTTGATCGTCTCATGATTGTATGACATGAAATACATTGTAACATATTTGTATGAATTTGTTTGCAGATTCAGGCAGTTATCAGAAAAAAGGCTATTTAATGAAGTTCCTACCAACTTTTGACAGTGTATTAATCATTATTAGTGTTTGATTCAAGAATTCCAATGAATCGTCGAGCCGGATGAATGAACCTGAATCTTATTTATCTGTGTAAAATTTTTTATTTTAGAAGCATAAGGTTTAAAAAAATTTCTAAAATCATGAATAAGGATGCATGAATTGAAAAGAATTCCCAAATCTTTGAGGATCTTTCCGGATTAATGAATATATATATATGGATTCATTAATCTTTTAAGAGTCTGCTTTCGCTTTGAATGACTCCTCGCTAAAGATTCATACGACTAATTAATAAATATTCATTCACCACAACACTGATTGTTTTAAAATGCGTATAACTATTACAAACAAAATACTTCTTTCTAAAGCGACCGGTATCGATATTCCATACTCCCGCGACTCGCTTCCTGGATGGCAATAACCTATTTACCCAGTTGCTATCATCCAGACTGGTTGCAATCGGACGGCGTTCGGATGAATTTGCCGTGCCTGTGGGAATTGAATGAGGTCTTGAGCTGGATTTCAGGACGGGTTTTTTGTTTTTCTTATTTTACGAACCGATCCCGATCCCGCGGGCTACATCGTCTAGCAGCTGAAATCGTGCCGGCGATGCGTACGTATGGCCGGGCTAGCGAGCAGCTTGTCCCCGATCAGCAGTGCCATCCACCACCGGTCACCTTCGGTGTGATAGTCTGCAATGTGCTTTTTTCTTTATTGCGTCCCTGCCACACAGTACCTGGCTGATGCAAGCCAGCGTATCTTCCGCTGGCCTCCGCTACTTGTCACTTTTGATTGCAGCATGTGTTCCATTTCTTGTGCGTCCCTCAGGCGGGAGGTGTTTTTTTTGTTGTTTAGAATCACTTACCAAAGGCAAATAACCGGTAACGCCAACTCTAGCGAACCTGCCGGCTGGTGGCATAAATCTACTTTCATTTATGCAGCAGGTTCGGGTGCAACGTTGTTTTTGGTTGAAGTTTGGAAGGTGCATTAGAAGCGCATTGGAATGAAACTGGTTGTGGTTTCATTTTCAACTCGGTTGATTTCCGCGTTCCTAGTTGAGGTGTAACAATAGTAAAAGTACCCGAAAGATAAGCTGCTAGTCGAATGGAGGCGAAATATGTTTCGTTTTCATTGGTATTTACTTCGCGGGATTGTTCTTATTGCTTTACACTACTTTGGGACTATTGAGGAGAACTTTAGGACCCGCTCCTTGTAAATAAATGCAAAGAAAGCCAGAAATGGCAGGTCCCTCTTGAGGTTGTTGTGCCGATAAAGAAGACATTACTTTAGTTTGTTTACTTTAGGCTACTCTTTATGGTCTTTACGGGATAGAACCGGTATCAAATCCCATCCGGATTATTCCCTCGTACGCAAGACGAATTTTAAGCCTAAAGTCACAGACGTCCATAAAATACCAAACAAGATCTCTTGAGATTTTGTAGTACCACTAGAGTCATCAATCAATATATCTCTTCTATAAACGCTCCTGCATATTACAATGAATATCAACTCAATCTTTCATATTTAGCACTACTGTTGGTTTACAATTCTCTTACTGTAGCATAACATGTTTCGTACGTTTTCTATGTTGATCGTGGTGATCTCTTCCCCTTTCGAAAGAAAACACAGAATCGCTACAAGGTTTCGTTCGCGAAAGGCTTTCACTGATACTTCTCGTACCGGTTTACACCCGGGAAGTGAAGGTATCGCACTATGAGAACTTGGCACTTGGCACTTTGGGTTTGCATTTTTTTATATATAAAAATATTTGAAAGATATTTGGTTTAATTATTTAGTGTTTAAACAAATCTATGAAATTATATGACAGAATGTTCCATCAAATACATTACAATATTATACACCAACAAGCATATAACCTACATTAATTCTTTTCATGTGTTGCAAACTGTAAGTAACTTTGCACTGCATCACGACCAATGGATCTACTCAAAGCTCGAAGCTACTTTCGTGCACCACGCGTTCAGGCGGTGGAGCTTTTGGACGGGATCGCAACGCTTTGGCCCACTGTGATGGCATGAACGCTGTCCGGTTGCTACGGTGGATGCATCTCGCGTTGCTTGGATTGTTATTTAGCGATAGTTCGCTCGGTCGCACGTAAGCGCGGCGTGTTGTGGGTTGCTCGTATCGCTCTGAAGAAGTTTGTGCGGTGCCGACCGGGTACCGATATGTAAATAAGTTCGACCAACCATTCTGTCCAACGGTAACAGGGATTGTTTCTATAATCTTTGTATAAAGTGTATGTTTAAAAATAATCGGATTGTTTTATTAAACTTCTATTCAAACAATTACTTTAGAAGAATTGTGTTTGATGCAAAAGAAACAACTTAAAGGTAACAAGAATTACTACCGGAAATATTTCTCATTGAGTGTTCGTGGCGCTGCGCAAAGGAAATAAAGCAACATTTGAAAAAAAAAACGGTGAAGAAAGCCAATCATTTGTAATTGTGATGTGTTTTATATATCGGCAATCACATGTGTTGCCCAATTCCGCCAAATAAAATAGTGACCAGATATAAAAAGGAGAAATTGTGACAAAAAAAACTCACTCACACACACACACATAAAAAACGCACATCCACCCATTAACACGGTCATCTTCGGTATGAAAAGTGGTTCATATGCTTCCGGGCAAGATATCAACGATACGACGATTTTGCACTCTGCCGATCTGACCGATCTCCGCGGAAGTGACCTCAAATGGTTCGCGTGCGATGTGTCGGCAGACGCTAGCAATAAAAAAAAAACTAGGAAGTGTAACGATATTGGAGCGAAAAATTGTGTCAATCGAAAGTGTATAGACCACCGTATAACCGTGGTTGTCGTTTTTTTTTGGCGAATGTGATTCCACCGATGATCGTGAGTGATCGTACGCAGAATAAATAAGAAAGTGCAATGTGCGGAAAGGAGTTGTCGGCAGCACTATGCAGTGCTGATGAAATTTGAAGAATTTTTCCGCAGCAAAATTCCAATACATCAAACAAGGAATAAAGTTCAAGGTGGGTAGATGAAGATCACGAAATCGTAAATTATGGGAAGACATAAAAGATAAACTAAAGAGTTAATTATCATTCCCAAGAACGGATCCATTTGTGAGGAGTCACAGTTGTTTTTTTTTTTTTTGGGGTTTGAGGCGACCTGGTAACGTGTTTCGTCCACAAGTGGATGCCACAATTTGCCCGAAGCAAAACATTTATAACAGTTTCACAGCTGTGCGTGCAGCTTCAGATGATGGTGCCAAAAACGCAAACTCCCATGATGGAGTCCCATGAATGATGTCAATAGAGAGAAACCCGGGATGTATCAATAAATGTATTTCGTCGGTTTTTTTAACATGCATACCAATTGGAAGCGTATTATAAAACTTAATAGTGATGTTTGTTCCAGATTTTCCTCTATGTCTTTTTTTCTATGGCTGTTTGTTTGATCTTTCAACATATTTTGCATCGGATCACCATGGTTAATGTTCCGTTATTCCTGTTTCTTCCCAAATGTCGTTGTACCAGCCTCATACTCATGGCATTGGTGGATGCCATCTGTTAACATATTCGTTTTCATGTCATTTGCATATTTTATTAGCGATGAAAACGTAGCGTTATTTTGAGTGATGGATTGTAACGGTGGAAGACAAAAGATGCATAGCATGAAATTGATGATGTTGTATCGGTATCGGAATATATCTCACCTGTGACATTTGCCGTGTGGACTATCAAAATGGGGTGCTGTTGATTTGATAAACACTGTCATTTGAAACGCATCTGTAAACATTTTTCAGTAAATAAAACGTTTTGCAGTGATATAAATCTTGTTTAATAGGTCTAGAATTTCAATAGTCGAATGTAACTGTCATGTGGAATGATCATAAAAATAGGTGCTGTAGAATCTGGTCTGGTACGAATTTCTGGTTCACACAACAGGACCAGTCCAAAACCCCATCCGGACCGAACCTCCATGCGCAGGATTGACTATCCAGCTAAGGGTAAATAAAGTCAAAGAAAACCAGAAATGGCAGGCCTCTAGATCTCTTAAGGTTGTTGTGCCCATAAGGAAGAAGAAGACTCAGATCTGAGGTGATAACGATTTGCTTATTTTTTAATCCTATAGTTACGTTATGCACTGTACCCTCCTGATATTAAAATTTCTTATCAGAAGCATGGCCGAAATATATGAAACCTTACGCTAGTGAACCTTCTAGTTGCATATTACGATCAATTTTCCATTGCCAACATCGAAAGGTTACAGCGTCAACCAATCCAGTGTGGAATGTGCAAAAAGAGGTTATGCTGCCATTGGTATATCTCGAGGGGTACATCCCATCTGATTGTACTGATAATACTAGAGCGTACCGGGCTGGAGTGGAAGCACTGTTAACGATCATAATACGCAGCATTCAGCAGGATTGCAATGCGGTGTGGCTCATTTTTGCAAGGAAGTATGCCGCTGCGGTGGGCTTGGCAGACTTGGTACTCCCTGCCCGACATGAGCGTAGGTCATCATTCTGTTCATAAATGGTTTTCATTTCCCTTCAGCTGCAGCAGCAAACCTGTCTCGAAATAGTGCACTATGTGGGTTAATGTGACGCACTAACCGCGTTCGAGAGCGGACGAAGGAATGAAGGCGTCAGCAGCAGCGTGTCTAAGCTTATTTGCAATTATTGCTATTTTTGCTATACTTCATATAATTGATCACCGTAAGTTCGTTAGCAGACGGACTCTCGTTAAAGCAAAATAACAGCCATACGAACGAAATGATTTGCATAGGTGAATTAACAGTACCAGGTTAAACCAACCCTATTAAACTGCTAAAAACTGAGCCTTTCTGAGCGCAATGTTGAAAGCAACAGTCATGAATTGCTGCTAAATGAACACCGCTGCAAGCTTCTAATACCTAATTAAATCAAACTCGAAAACAAAGCTGAGTCGTTTGAATTTTGTGTGTGACGTTTTCGTAAAGCCACCCGCGTAAGCTGCTGGAAGACGAAGCCCGACGCCGATGCCGATACCGGCATTTAATTTTCCATGATGAAACAGCAAGTGAAGTCGAATCAAGACAACGGTTACAGTCCGATTATTTTGATGTTAATGGTGAACCATGGCCAATATGATCTCGGAAGAGAAATTCGTACTCCTTATTCACGTGTAATCAACTAGCCATGACCATCGTCTCGGTGGGGGTTTCCAGTGCCGGTACCGTCGTCCGGTACGGCCACTAGGCCCGCGCGTACATTCTCCTAGCAGGGATGCGCGGTAGAAAACGAGTTTATTTTTCATCATTGTTGATATTGTTGTGCCATTAACATAATTTTAGGATTTTGCCGAACGGCGGCAGAAGACAGCGCGGAAAAAGTTTGTGTGTCCGTGCCCGTCGGCGCCCGGTTGTAATTTGGTGAAAGTTTTAAAGATGTCCATCGGGTTTTGATCGTTGGGTGTGAAGCTGTCATTAGAAGGGTCATTAAAGAATGTTTCATCCGCACCATTCAAACGTTAACTAGTTGTGCTGCGTTTTTATTTCTCTCATCTTGCAATGCAATTTAATTGTTAATAGCACCTTTTTGACCTGAATAGAATGATGGTTTTGGATTAATTTGGACGGCGAACCAATTCGTATTCGATCACATCCCAATGCTGGTTGATAATGATTGAGTGATTTGGCCTGTGCGAAGGGCTGTGGTTTTACTTTTCATGCTATTCTAATGAATAATTAAACAGTTAATTTTATATTTAGAAGATATCTGCATAAGTTTAGGGTACAAGGCTTTAGGCTTTATAAATGACTCTTCTCAAAAGATTCGTTAAAGACAACACTAGATTTTCGATATTTTTTAAGGATGATTATAAATTAATGACAATGTCCACAACGGTCAACTTCTTCTGGATTCACACTGGATGAGCCGTTTCTTTAAGTTTGAACATCATGTCCACCAACTTGGAATGCATGGTGTAGACATAACCGCGCTTGAAGTTTTGATCCTCCTGGACTTTGAGTGAAGTGTGAAATGCAGTAGACTTTTCAAAGAATTTTAAGCCTAAAGGCATTTATTGCAATTGGCTGAGCCTCTTAATAAGCATAGTGATATAACCTCACAGGCACTTACATCTGCTGTTGTGTTGAGCTGGATCCCCCATTTATTATCTCATGGGATCACTTGGCTCACCACCAAAGATGATCAGGTGTGTTTGGTAAAGCTCAAGCAGTAAATATTTATAAACATATTTTCTTCTCCTTATCATTGCATGTACAAATATAAACTATTTTCATTTATGCTTTTTGTTTTCATTACGTTCATTGCAGGTTGTGCACACACCACACGGAATAAAAATCCAGCCAAGACTCACCCGCAATTGGTTTCGGTCAGATGAATTTGTTTCGTTACGTTCCTTATTATGTTTGAAGCTTCCTGCAGGAATAATAAGCTTTAGGTTACTGTTACCCAGCGCAAATTATTGACCGATTGCTATAATTGCACCGTACGTTCAGAATTAGTTGCGATGCTAAGCAAATTGCCACCAATTAGCATTGATGCGAACCAGGCATGCAGTGTTATGGTTGATTAATTGACGAATCTGGCAGCCTCATAATACACGCAAACTGCTCACATGCACATGCAGTTGGCGTTGCACGGTTTTGTGCTAATAGAACGATGGGGAACATTATGAGCAGCAGCGACTCGACGCTACCGAGACAACAGACAAGAAACGGTAGCGGACGCTACCGAACGACACCTCGCGAGCATACGGACTATACTAGCACCAAGCGATGCTACTTTGAGGATGATGTGCACAGTCAGCCAAATAGTCATGAAACTTGCCACAATCGGCAACAGTCACCGAATGCGGAAAGTTCCCGCATGCTGTTCTTGCTGTACCTGATCCATCGGACGTGGAACGTAGTGGTTGATAGTGTGGACCAGAAGGGAAAAAAGTAAGTATTATTCACATTGCTGTTGGTAAACAGTTCATGATTCGAGATTGGATGCATGATTTTTAGTACTAAGATGCAGTACTAAGTACTGCGATGTACTAAGAAGTACTAAATTATTTTAAAAACACATTTAGTCAACAGCATTTTAAAAATTTAATTAATTTTTTGTTAATGGTATAGTATTAAAATTCGCAAGAATTAGATAAACATTAACAACCCACGTTTTTGACGGCCTAGTTCAATATAATAAATGCACATTAATTGTCACCTTTCAAACGTTTAATTGGTAGCAGTTCTTCATTTTTTCCTTCTATTATTGGTATATATTGCTCACTTTCAGTTTCTTGCAGATTTGATTCGTTTTTGTTTTTCACTTTCTTCCGTAGCGGTTAGTCTAGGCGCGATGAAAAAAAAAAACGGCTCAAACGCACACAAAGAACCGCGTAAAAGATGTTGGAAGGTTTTTCATTGCATATTTTAAGTGAAGGCTCTTCATTCATCAAATGGTTTCCATTGGGCATCGACCGAACAAACGGTCGATGGTAGATTAAACTAACATTGAAAAGTTACGATGGGCAGGAGAATGACGACGGTAAGGCAATGGTCGCTGGCAAACCGGTTTCGCCCTTTACCACGATAATATGATGTAGCATGCAAATTCACGTATAAATGCAATCAAACACCCATTCGGTGAAAGAAAGTGCGGAACATGTAGGAAGTGCATTGCCTCGATCGAACAGGAAACAACAAACAAACAAAAAAACATATTGAACCAATATTTGTTGAATTGGAATTGATATAGCGAAGACATTGTTTAAATCACTGTTGAAGCATCATCTTATGTTTCGCTCTGTTTTCTGCGTGGCTGCTTTACGACTTAATATCGTGTTGCGATGCGGCCCAGAGCAGGAAGTTTTCATTTTCCTGTGGTGAAATCGATGGGCAAACAAGTTGAAACGAGTTTGAAGCGAAGGAAGCACGGCATAAGATAATTTAGATTGATGAAAAACACAGGACACACATAATCTTTGCTAAACATGTTCCTGTAATTGACCAATTGTAAATGTAAAACAAATGGACTTTGAGCTTAATTATTTTTTTTTACTGATAAGAGGCCACGGTTTGCCATATCTGATATCAACTGTCAAGGAATTAACGAATATAAATAATGAATTTTATTACTTTTAACGTATCCCGATGGAATCCCTTGAAATGCTGTCTGAACCATGTATAATATATTATATTAAAATTAATTTAAAACTTATTATCCTTTAATCACATTTTGTCAACCCTTTTGCAACAAACCATCTTTTTTTCATTTTAGAACACGCTTGGAACTTCCAGAGTCGGAAAATTCAAGACCTCCAAAATGTCTGTACGACGAAAACTTCGACAGCGACCTCAATCTTACGGATCTGGACGATCAATCGAGCATGTACGGTTCGCAATACACATTCTGCACCTGCAGCTACTGTGAAGAAGAATCGGAACGCGATCACTTTAACAACGTTGCCGGAAATCGATTTTCCTTTTGTGAAAGGTATGTCTCATGAATGATTTTCTTATTTCGCCTGTGTATATATTAGTTTTGCACTCAAATTGAATTTTACCAAGTTTTTTTGTAAGCACTGTTCTTTTTTTTTTTTGTTTTTCCATGATCATTTCTTTTTTCCT
The DNA here is from genome assembly GCF_943734725.1 of Anopheles marshallii. NCBI lineage: Eukaryota > Metazoa > Arthropoda > Insecta > Diptera > Culicidae > Anopheles > Anopheles marshallii. Next base: position 68,790,873 of record NC_071327.1, read on the forward strand.
GTATTATTCTGCTTTTTTTATTTATCTATCGAGTGAAAGTTCAAGAACCAAAACAATGAAAGTAATAGACAAAATTGTCTTTTTGAAGTGAAAATAACAGACTCGCGCAGATTATCTATTGCTGTTTTGTTGGCTAATCAGACAAATCTGCACCTCAATGTTGAGCCTAAAGTTATGCAATACGCATACACGTACAGCGTATGTGAGTCAAGTGGGTGCACCATGATCGATTCGGAAAAATTACCCCACGTGTAGCTCGTTTTACTTGCTACTGTTCTGTATCTCTTTGAGTAATATAATGTTAAGAAAATATAATTTTACTTTGTCATTAACAAAGGTAATAGAAGCAAATAGTTAGCAGATAAAAGTGATGTTTAAAAGTGAATTCTGCCACTTTTTGTGTAAAATCTGTCCGATCAATTAAATTCAAGACAAACTCCTCAAATCACAGTTGTAAGTTATCATTCAAGTGAGTTCTAGTTATCATTCTAGTGTCATTCCACAGCGGTTGTAGTAATTGTTTTGGTAAGTATTTTTGTAGTACTTGTTGTGCTTTTGTGTACTAAAATATTTACTTATATTGTTTTGTACTTACACTTTTAGATAGCTGCTGTTAACCATTCATGAACCAGTTCATAGGAGTAAATGAAACTAACCGAAGGATTCTTCACAAAAACGTTACTTTGTATTTAATCGAGGCATTGAATCAGATCAGAGAAAAGGCAACATGCTTTTGAATCGTTAAGGATATTTGAAACAAAATTTTTAAAAATACGTTTCTACATCGAACTAACTCTTTTAATTAAGCATTAAGTATTATTTGCATTTTAAGTAAATCGCAAAACGAGTGTTCTTGTAGCTATGGTAAGCACTGTATGTAAGATAAATAGTGAATTCGGGATTTATTTAGCTTGAAATTATGGAATAATTCAGTTTCAAAAAATGCATGTCAAAAATAAGGCAAAATAATAGGATGTTAAAAGTATGTCAGAACCAGAGAAAGACCACATCCGCATATCCGTAGCTAAATGAAGACATAATTTAATTCAAACCTTTAACGAAAGTGGAAGTGTAATTATTTTTGCTAGAGCATGAAGCAAGGTACGTTATTTTATCGCTCTAGATGTATGTATAGCTTAGTACTACAGTAGGTTACGATGGCAGTTGAATTACCCAAGAGATTCACCAAACACCTGAGCCCAAGCTCTGAAATGCAACATGAACTGAGGCAAACCACACTAATTAACGCAGCATCACATTTAATTGGTTTCGTCTGCGCCCTCGCAGCGCAAGCACAACCTTGCACGAAGATGTCAATGTAATCCATGAATAGGTCATACCCGGCGTATTGTTTGCCTTTTAAATGCACTCGAGCCGTCAGCATTGATCGACGTGAGGAAGAAATTGGGTTTGTTGAACCTTTGAGTCACACACGTGATGCACGGCAGTTCTGCGAAAACACAATAAAAATGTCGATAACAATGGTTTCAACCATTAGAATTTCTTGAAACTATGCTACATGCTGTTCGCCTGTCGTAATTAGGCAAGCTTTATGAAGCTTCACATGGTTAAACTACAATGTTACGAGTACAAAATTAGAATGCGATAGAAAAACTTTGTTTAGTTGATAAGAACATTAATGAAAGACACAAAAAAACAATAGGAAAGTAATCTAGTACAGCCGTGACGAATTTAACTGGAATTGTTTGTGGGCCAATCTGAAGACAAAACAAGGTTCGGGCAGTACGTTCGTCTCTTTTGCTGCGTTGAGCTTTTCACCCCAACCGAGAGCTTTTCATCGCCTGCGCTTCAAAAACATCGTGCAAGTAAAGCTTTCATCCTCGGGCTATGCAGCACGCTTTGCACGTGTTGCTCTCATTTTAGTAGCAGTAGTTTACCATCATTCGTGCTTCCCAGTTCTCTCAATCGCTGAGCATCTGGAAACCTACTGCTCGCAATCCCGAACCCATGTTACTCTCCCGTTGTTTTGCTACGGTCAGGCTCGGCTGTAGGCTTTCGTGTGGAAAAGCACACCCCGCACCCTTGTGTCACCCGGCGTTAGTTGAGCTCCCATTCGCTCTCCTCGTGGCGGAAAATGGTCCGACAGTCTGCTGGCAGATGTGTAACGATGGGGAGAGCTTCAGAGCTAGTTTGTTAGTTTGGCCGCTCGACGCGTGTGCGGAGGTCCCTCACCAGTCTGTATGGTCGGAACTGTTCATTACGAGGTGTGTGCGCTTCGGGTGCTGAAACGGTTATTGCGGGTTCGTCGCTTGCTGTAGCGTAGAAGTCATTTGAAGATCGAATATTAAACATAAACGGTTTTTCGTTGTGCAGAATGTGGTTACCAGATAGAAATGGTGCTCAGTTCGTGTAAAAGCTTGTAAATAAATGTTTCGTGTGAAAATAACAATGATAAACATCATTCTTGTGCGTATCGATATGCAGTGTCTATACAAATAGTGAAGGTGTTTGAAGAAAACAAAAAAAGTTTTAAGTAAAATACACTGAAATAATGTGAAAATGAAATAATTTGATCGCAAATACCAGTAAAGAAAAACATCATAAAAGTATTACTAAAATGGTGTATACAATGAGAAAAAATCTCAAATAATGTGACCAATTTTACATAGATGAAAAACTCAACAATATGCTGATTGCTTGAGCTCCACAAATGATTTCAACCGGAGTGTACCCTCGGCACCAAAACAGTTGCTGTATCGGCACTCCATGTGCCGAATACGAGATTGAAGTTTGCGGTGGTTGATTTTTGAGGTTTTGCTGTTCATTTATTGTGTGCTCGGTTAGTGCAACAGCAAATATACGCTCCAAATCGTCACGGCTAGCCTAGCCCTCCATCAGCCGCTCGCTGCGGCCAGATTACCGTTATTGGCAGTCGGTTCGGGAAGAAAAACGTTTCAAAAGCTCCCCAAGCAAAACTCCCCGCAAGTGACCACAATCGTTCCGCGAAACGATATCGATATCGGTTGCGATCGTGGAACGTGAGACGATCGAGAGTTTACGATTGGAAGTTGGATCGAATTGTATAAGTTTGCACCACCGATGCTGTCCTGGATACCATTTAGTGTTCAATTTGCACTACATTTAAATACTGCTTGGTGTTAAACAATCCTTCAACCTGTCGAACATTTTGTTAGAAAAAAGGTAATTTTGAAATATTTTAAATAATTTTAATCTTTTCACATTTGTTTATTGTTTGTCGCTTTGGGAAATATTTTGCAAATGTACTTTTATAAAATTAATTTAGCTAAACAACAATTACTATATTTTTAATGTGTGCTTTGGGCTATAATTTCTATCAAACATTCATCCTACTTTAAAAGGAACCATTTTTAAACAGAATATGATTTACGATACAGCTACTAGCAGCACAGATTTGTGATGCTCCGCAGCGCTATAAATTCAGAAGCTAATTTAGCAACTTTTAATGTCATTATTAATTAACATTTCCCCCCCCCCCCCCTCGTGTCAACATTAGTCCCGTGCGCCAATGTACCAAACCTGCCCCCTATCCCGTGGGCTTCTACTTTTCACATTGAAATTCTCATTATCCAAAGATTTTCTCTCATTTGATTTTTGCGCAGACCCTAGTGAATGTCCATTTTCCTATTTCTATTGGTCCATTTCGGTGGACGCAGGTAGGGAAAAGTGGTCAAAAATTTGTAATGTAAATTGTGTGTGCCTTGGTTCCTAGTATTTTTTTTTTTGTTATCTTCAATTATCGCTTTATAACGTCGGCAATGCTGCTCTAATGTTGGTGCGGTTTTTTTTTATGTTCAAGCAAACGGCCCCGCTACTGGCCGGGTTGTGAATGAAAAACTGCGTTTGATATTTTTTTTTTTATGGTGCTGCTGCTTCGTCACAACTAATCAGGGGCATTAAATTTTAATAATTCAGAACCTTGTTAAGGAAATGGTCCTCCAGCCGAATGGTGTTCCGGTCGGGAAAGAAAATGTTAGAATTGAATTGAATTTTTGTGTGCGAAATTTGCCAAGGCTAGAGATAAATGAATGGTTGATAAAAAAAAACTGTTTGCGTTTAAATATTAATGTAGTAAGCAGCCTGCAGCCAGGCCTAGCCAGGCAATGATTTAAATAGATAATGCTTTAGACAATACCTTCACCGAAGAAAGTCGAATTAATGACACAACAACAATATAGACATTTGGGCCTACCTCTGCCTCTCTGTCACGGATTCGCTCTGTACACGTGAAGAACAAATGTTTGCTCTGCAGACACCACCCAATGTGAACATATGGCATGTTTGTACAAAAGAAACAAGAGGTTGCGTTCAAGCAAGCGATATTTCGCCGATGGTGTCATTTCCACGTGTTAATCATAGTTTACAGACCAAATGCCACATTTTTTTCGTGATTGTCCAATCACGGTTTTACTTCGGAACCCTTCGTTCGTCTTCCTTTTTTTTTGTTTATTTCTCACAAGGTTGATTTTGATTCGACTGCTCGTTGGCCGCTGGTTTTTGTGTTCCGCCAAAAATTTAGATGTCATGGTGCAGTGTGCACATTTCCGGGCCTCGTAAATTAACTGAACCGGAATGAAAATGGCCTGTAAACGCACGCACCCGGCGTGAGAGGCTTAATGCCGGCCAGTGTTTGATAATCGATTGCTCGGACTAGTAGACCGCATCCAAAGTGAAGTCACACACCGTGGTGAGTTTAAACTGCTATAAAGTGAAGCGGCTTTTATCACGCCATTTACAACTGGCAGCAATTTCCGTTCTCCTTGATGTTAAATCGATCGTTGGTGGTATGGATGTCCAGTGTCATGTGTGTTGTGGCTATTCAGATGTATGCGTTTAGAGGATATACTCTTCATGAAGCGAATCTAAATTATGCCTGAAAGCGGTAACGTTCCAATGACCTTCAACTTGTTGGACATCATCTTCATAACATCTTTTCATATGGTGCAAAGTGAAGGGTTTCCTCATTATTATTGGGGGTTGCAACTTATCTTTACAATTAAGCTTGTTCGATCATAAACGATCTCATGGTTTAGTGATAGCGGTGTCGATCTATACACTACATAGCCAATATCCGATCTCATCTGGGTCCCTTAGACCGAGTAAATAAAGCTGAAATGAATGCCAGAAATAATGGCCTGTCAAGTTCCCCTAGCGAAAGAAGAAAAAGGAAGAAGGTTATATCAACCTTAGCAACCACCATACTGTCGTGGTTCTAACGTCATGAAACAGACAGTTTTGACGTTAAGGAGAAGAAGTTTTCGAGATTTCAGTTTCACCTTTGCACTGGACATAACCCGAACATCCCGAAACTTGATCGAACTCTCCCTGGAGAATGGTGGATGTCTAATTCCAGCTGAACCTCCTTATATTCCATAGTTGATACGAATTGATTGCCATTTGTTCCGATCGATGCAGAACACTCTAATGTAGATCATAGTTTTACAGATTGACTAATTCCATTCTTGAGCTCAGGAGACGATAATTTTCTTCAGGTCTGGCTTTAATAATTTTCAAGTTAAAGTCTCTGATGACCAATTCGTTCAATAGCAACTATGGAACAATTTTTCACACGAAATCCTCAAAGTTTGGGGCCCAATGGCAACTGAAAGTGTCGTGATGAAGACGTCAATGCCTGTGCTAATATTTCCTTGCTCAAGTGTTGTATCGGATATGCTCGGGGCATTTCCTTCCTTTGCTCTAAGCAGACTGTAATCAATATGTTTTTTTAATGACTGTTTCACTCTTTGCACAGACGATCCACAACCACCCCGTTGTGTACGTTTGATCGTGGCTGGTGACCGCTTGCACACCACGCATATCACCCATGGGCACTTTTTAGGAGTTGCAGCTTTTTTTTTTCCGCGCATTATCGTAAGTAGTTGCATTCGTTCGATGCGTTCGAAAGCGAGTTCGGTGCGTACTGAAGCCAGGGTTCAACCATTCTGGTTTCGCCCTTCCGTCTACTGCAACTAGCTTAATTGCTTAGGTTATGCAAAGAAGGTAGGCGCGCTAAAAATGTAGCGCTCCTAACCAAAAAGGAAGCAAAAATAGAGGAAACAAAAGAAAAGGTAAAAAAAAGCCCCAGTAATGCAATGTTTGCAGTTTTTTTTTGTTGTTGCGCCGTGCCGTGAATTTTCCTGCTTCCGTGAAAGTAAAGGGGCAACGCGTCTAGGCATTGTTTGATGGAGCACACAGTTGGAAGCTACCGTTTGGAAAAAAGACCCCCCTCCGAGCGGCTGCGTAGTCAAAATGTGTGGCGGGTGCGGTTGTGAAATGTACAAAAAGTGCTACCAGATGGTAGTCACGATCCCACTTGAAAGGTTATTTTTTCCTCAAATTCACTTCCACGAACGCATTGATACGTTTCAGTAACTTCCTTCAAAATGGGTGATTTTTTTTTTGCTGTTGTCTTCTCCAGTGTGGGCAATGCGTCTTTGTTCATTAGTGGGCCGTGTTTGGATGTGCGTGTTGGCCGGGGCGTCGGCGCTGGGTTTGAAATGGGGGAATGGATTGGCACTTTGCAGTAAAGTAGAACACGAACCGCTTCGACGAATGTTCAGCCGGTGTTTGATGGATTTTGTTTTTGTGAGGTTTCGAGAGCATAAACAGTGTGGGTGGGGAATTGTTTTGCTTCTGCGAAGCACATCAAACGATCGTGTTCGGTGAATCTGATTCACAATCGGGGAATCTGAATGAATGAATTTGAATCTCCAGTTCTTAAAGATTTCTCAATGAATCCTGTAAGATTCGAGATCCATTCAAGAATTATGACTTCCACCTTTGAGCTTGTCCGTTATCCCTCCCTATCTATGATCCACCACTGTTCGGATACGGATTCTTCAATCTTTTGAGAGACATTCACAAAAGATTCATATGACACTCTCCTCAAAAGATTCATTAAGCTCAACACTAGATCGTTAGCCACACGATCGGAGCCTCAGAATTTGAACAAGAAGACACTGTGTGCGATATGGATTAGGACAATATCCGGACATCCAAGACTGTCCAAATATCTCGAAGTCGGTAATGTACGACCAAAAAAAAATAAAAAAACATGTCCGTTAGATTCTCGACTCAACCGTCTTGCCTCAACTTAGGAACAATTTCAAGCCACCGAAAGTCAGTCATTAGGGGCAAAACCGGACAACGATTACGGAGCCCCAAATAAGAAGAAGCCGAAGGGTATATTCAACAATTATAATTCCCCCCCCCCCCCCCTCCTCTTCTTCTCCAAAACCTCATTGAACAGAAATTTCCCCCCTTGCTAATGAGCGGCCAAAGCGGAAGGAAATGTTCAACATGAGCGTCCACCTACCATTGGCGTATTTCGACGCGCAATTGCAAAGCCATCAAGCAGCAGCAAGTAGACAGTATATTATGTTGTAATATTACAGGTTGACTAGCAGCCGCTTCCATCGGGGCAACATCTCCGGCTGGCCCCATTTCAAATAATGCGCCTGAAAAGTCCCCTTTCGCTAATTACTTTCCTGCAACAAACTTACATACATGCACTTTTGGTGGGTTCCGGGGCGCTCAGTTTAGCAACAGATAACCCGCCAGGCTTACCGGTTACCCGCAGCTTAATTCAGTTATGTTTGCCCCGATTGGCTGTGGGGCCGGTCGCGAGAACAGGATTCATTTTTTTATGACACTAGCTCAATATATCCCGTTTCTGCCGAAAAAATCACATCCAGCGCAACAACTTCATACCGCGATACCGTTGTCTTTTTTTCGCTCCCCTGCTACCAGTGAAAGGGTTTGTAGAAATTTTAACTTCCAACCAGAAACAGTTATGTATCGTGTGTTATGATAGCGAGTTTGAACAACGCGCTGCGAAGTTGCGATATTGGTGAGAGGCGGGTTGGTTGTCTGATAGATCCAGGAAACCAATAACATGCTGTCTTGACCGTTGAATGACAAATCAGCCATTTGTTTCGCTCGCCCTAATGAGGCAAGAAAAATTTCAATCGGCTGTAGCATTTAATACACCTCACAGCTACATATTCGCCACACATTCACGGCCCATTTGATCAATTGGATTCGCAGTGGAAGCTTGTTAGAAGGGTTAATTGATACAGAATCTCGTCCTATTTCGTACGCAAATCGTCACTTGTTGCGGCTTCTATCAATCAATTACATTTTGCTTTACAAGAACGGCATAAGTTTGGAACACAACCCGACTTGTGGTGCAATAGTAACACCCCGAAGTTCCTTGATCAATCGATTGGCATTATGAAAGTTGTTCGATAAAACAACAAAACCATAAAGCAGATTATAAAACCATCAAGCAAACGAAAGGAAGAAAAAACGCTGCAAAATGTGCGGGGAGCGTTTGTAGCAAGTACAAGAAATGAGGGAATGAAAAGCAACCGTGGCGCAGCGGAGTAAAAAGTAAACAGCAACGGCGCGTTACTGTCGGTTTCAGATTTGACCGAGAAGACCGAACCGCATCTAGGTGAAGTATTTGAGCGCCGTTATGTTCGGGAATCGCTCCAGCGGGAAGAAGACAAATCAACTTCAGCTAGCACCTGCGTTTGAACACGTTGCTTCATTTCTTCGCAATGGCTACTCGATCGAAACTGTTTGGGTTTGCTTCTAAACTATTTTTTTGTTTTGTTTTAGGATTATACCTTTTTCCGTGTAGGCATTGAATCAAACAAGTAAAACAAAGAAAGCAACGGTGTTCCAAAGTGCGATGATTTGTCACCGAGAAAGGTAACGCTTCTCGGTGCAGCGCAAGAATAAGCGCAAATGAAGCTGTGCAAACAAATGCACCCAGTTACGCCCCAGCGCTGCTCGCTTAGACGCTGGCATAATATCGCCATCATCTCGTTATATTTCCGTGCTGTAGAAATTAGTGAGAAAAACAGCTCTTCACGGCACAACAACCACCAGTTACGCTTGGCAACGTTGGGCGGTGCTGATTCGGTAGAACTTGTCCGGCGGATGTTTTGCTACGACCACGACCAGCTATTCTTTCTCTCGCCAGGGATTCTTTCACCCGACCGCTGACGACTGATGAGCCGGCAGTGAACCGTGACAACTTCATTAAGCGTGGGACCATAAATTGTTAACTAACTTTTTTGCACGACTTGCGGGAGGCTCATTAATCCAAGAGTTCACGCGAACGATGGATGGTGTGTCCGATTGCGATAAAGCCGAATAACAATAGTGTGAAAAGAATATTCAAATCCCGGGCACACCGCATGGGAGAACGGTAGAACGGGTCAACTCCGCTGCCATTGACCGTACACGTTCACCGACACGTGCGTCTGGACCGAGCCCAAGTGAAGATGTTCTGGATTAAACGGGAAGCTCTTTCCGACCGAAACATTCTTCACGCTTTGTGTGCTGCTCTGTCGGGCCCTCAAGATTAACTTGTGGAATCCACGACAGGCTTGGGTTTTGTTTTTTTTTTTTGTGGGAGACAACACAGGAAGTCTTTCGTTTCGTTCGAGTGCCACCCGAAAAGTAGCCATTTTCAAGATTGCGGTTTGGAGTTGTTTCGGTTGAAGAAACATTGCTACCCATGCTACCCAAGGTTGAGTGTGGCTCAGTCAGCGTCGGATCGGAGAGCGTTTCTTGTTACTTCAGAGATGGTTTCATTTGGACTTAGGTGCTGATTTACACACACCGTCAATAAACAAAAAAAACCGGTGGTATACTTTTTTTGTGAACATGATTGCTGGAATACTGATATTGGGGTAGATCACGCTCTAAGCCAGTTTTTTGTATGCGTTTTGACGTTTCCAGGCTTACCCGCTTACAGCTCGCCATACAAATGGCAAGCCAAGTCAAGCCTAGGAAAGAAGGATTAGATTGGTTTCTCTATGAAAGTACCCAAGTACCCAAAACCCAAACTCGACAAATGTCAAAACAAAGAATTTTGCTAGCTGGTCTGAGCCAGGTTAGGCCATGTTTCCCGTGTGCGAAAAAGGTAAACAAATTTTTTTTAACGAAAACAACTAAAAAAAGGATATTTTAATAATCAGACTTGTATATTATTTCATTGCATTGAAATTAAAATTAAATTACTAAACTTAAATCGATTTTTCTCAAATTTTAGTTTCACAAAAATGATCCCTTGTGTCATTCTTTATGGCAAAATGCTATGTCCTTTACGAATCTGTACAGAATGATACAGCCCGGTACCTGGATTATATGGCAGATACAGGCTTAAAGCTTAAGCTTTCTAACTTTTGGGATGGTCTACCCCATTAAGAGATACAAAACAATATGGGAGACAAATATATGCAGCGTGGATCGGTATCGCACTTCCACCTGTTGTTGTTCCTGTGTGTTACTTTTGATTCGATGTACAATACCCCATGGTATTGGGGGGGAAAATAGAAAGTGAAAACCGTTTCTGCATTGAATTTGCCTGGAAACAATTGTAAAATCCAATTAACATGCGTTTTATCAACACTAGCACGCGTACTTAGCACGGGCGAGTAATGCCCCATACGGTACGGAGCGCGGTGCATAATCGAACCCGGAGCAGCAAGATGGCTACTCATTAGTCACAACCAGAGTGTTCGCTAACCTTTTCCTCCCCTCTTCAACGCCGTCGCAAATGTGCTACAATAGTTGCTCATAGCAAAAAAGTATGGTTCAAGTGAGGGTAACGAGCATAAACCCATTTTCCCGCAGCCACATTCGTCATGCATAGATCGTGGTTTGCATTTTTCAGACTTGGCACGGTGTGTGCCGGCACATGCAGCTCGTGGTGAAAGCTTCGCGAATAAAACAACATCGAGAAACAAAAAAAAAACGGAGCACCAGCAACCGGAGCGAGTCAAAACAAAACCCCGCCGGATATGAGCGTACACTATCAATGGCAAAATGATGGCTAATGATGTGTTATGGGCATGTGTTGCTTTGTTGTTTAGCTCGGTACGCAAAAATGAGATCACTTTTCACTGGCCATTGACCACGAGCAAACGACAGGGACGACTGCGAATGGCTTATTTATTTGCTCATTCAGCAAACAAAATCGGTTAGCGGTGTTGGCCGTCTGCTGCTGGAACCGCTTAACCGTGTCCTCTTCTGCGGGTGTATCATCATTGTTTCACACACCCTTTCTGGGGCATTGAATGACCTTTAAAGATGTTACCGACTCGGTAGTCCGGTGTCGTTCCAATGACATGATCAGCCAATTGGCGACTGGCGTGCTTAGTTCCTTACGCAAAACATAGTGCAGCTTTGGACATCAACTCCGTAGTTCAGCGAGGGGTATATGCTTACTGAGGCAATAAATATTTTGTATAGTCTTAACTTGGTTCTTTGTAATTACTACCCTTTGGGAGCATTCTGGCGCCTCGTCAATATTAAATCGTAACCTGTAATAGATGAAGTTTTGGATGATTTCACAAGCTATCTGATGGTCTGATAGTGGCATCTTCCATTTGAGATATTCTTCATCCTGAGTTACCTCGTCTATCTCTCCAGGTTTTTCACAGGGCGCACGATACGTTGTATCCTTATTAAGATCAATGATTTATAAGTAAGGTACCTGATGGTCTGATAATGATATCCTCCATTTATCCTCCAGAGTATCCCCTTCATCCTGAGTTACCTCGTCTATCTCTCCAGGTTTTTCACAGGGCGCACGATACGTTGTATCCTTCTTAAGATCAATGCTGTATAAGTCATCAGCATATGGCAAGATCTTCATTGAATTCAACAATCAACAGCGCCGAACCTTGGAGGACCTTAGTCACTGACTCAATGTTGCTGAAGAAGTAGACAAACCCGGTGGATATGCTTGGCAAGACAGCAAAAGATCTTGCGAGTTTTCTGTCTGAAATGGTCAGAGTGTTCCTGTTGCTTTGCCATTTCCTCCAAGATCTATCGAATCTCAATCGCTTAACCGTTCCCAATCTAATCCACGCTCTAACTTGCTACATTGTATGCTTGTTAGTGCAATTTTCGGATTTTTTTTTTGCTTGCGTCACCGGCAAACAATCCAGAAATGCAGTGTATTCATCGCAATAGAATGTAGCGGCGTTACCTTGCCGTGTGCAGATGCCGCCCGAAATGATCATTGCCCGGGAAAGTGGCGTGATGAAAGCATTTCTGCAAAAACCATCCCCAGCGATGCGCTTATTTAATATGGCTCAAACTGTGCGCCGTTTCGTCGCTAATGCATGAAGGTCACGCACACCAGCCGGCCGCGGCACAAAGATGATAAAAAAAAAAAGCTCGCCCATAAATCCGAAAGCGAGCTATCCGAAACAGTCGAAAAATTTTCGTTTTCCCGATAATCCCTCTCCCTCTCTCTCCGTTCGACGATGATCGTTCGCTAATGGGGGGCGCCCCCACCGAAAAGACCTTATTAGAAGCATTGCGAATAGTTTTTCCTTTTTCTGTTTTGGGAGGTTTTTTTTTGTACAATGCTCACAATTGCACACCCACCGGCATGAACCCCCGGCGGTCGTAGGTTGGGCAGACAGACAGTTTCCAGGCGAGAAAAGTGGCGATAATGTGTTTCGGCTTAACGCGTTTGGCTTTTGTTTCCATCGAACGTACAAAAACAAAAAAAAACAGCTCATCTTTGGAAGTGCATGGCACTGGAGTCGTGCGTCACTGACTGTTCATTTTGGAGTTGTCGATGGGGTTGGGTGTGTGGATGGCTTCATCGGCAATGGGTGGGTGGGTGTGGGTGCGTTCATTAACATTGGACGCAATTTATCGCGTTTTTTTTTTGTTGATGTACGTGTGTTTGTGCAAGAGTATTAATGCATGATAATGAGAGGGTTCAATGAATGTTGCAACGGGAGTGGCATCATATATATTTTTTTGTTTTGCATATGCATAATGGCAAACGCGTGGAGTTACAGCCGAGCGAAAGATCCTGTTATTATATGCTGTGGTGGCTTATTTGGAGCACGCCAAACATTGAAGATGCACTCTGCTCTGTGCTTGTAGTGAGCACTTTTTAAGGAGATGTTTGTGGTAAAATTTCCTAACCACAGTAAAATGCACATCCGTGAATACGTGATGTCTAGACATTGAGGTGTTTAGACGAACTAAAATCCACATTGAAGGAATATTCAATAAATAGTCAAAGTAAGCGTTGCATTGATTTTGGAGATGCGTTATGCTAATGTTGTATTAAATATTATGTGTTTTTGGTGCACAGCACACCACACTCGCTCAACTCGCTGTTATTTAACCAAACTAGTAAAAATCACCGCCCAAACTGCTGCTGCACCTCATTACCTGTCTAAGCACGTAGTCAATGACCCTGGTGTGGTGAGACTTTAAAAAAAAAAAAAACTAATAGCCCAATATGCCACAATTGAGGCACGTTTCCGTTCGCCACCCGACATTGATTTTCCACAATTTCGCCCATTCCCGGCAGTATGGTTTATCAGCGATTGAAGCCCACGGGTGGGTGCCGCCCGCTTCAGTGTGCGTTCGCGAGATGAGCGTTGATTAGAGAAATTGTGGCTGCGAAGCGCGGAGATCGATACGGCGCAGCGTTCCGCCAGCGTGTTAACTGATCTGTCGGATGCATGTTGTTCCGTCTCTGCGCGTTCGCTGCCACCGCTGCTGATGTGCAGAGTTCAGTTCACTCTTGGTTTCGAATAGGATAACATGTGGTGGCCGTACCCGGCGCAGGATTTCGTGGCACCGTATTAAATCCCACCGGGCTACCGTTGTGTTGACACGTGTTTTTTTTTTTGTTTGGCATCGGCCAGAATGTGGATTGGTCTGGTGCGTTTAAACCGATCGATCGTTCAAGGGCAGTGTGGAGATTGTGCGCCAGCAGTACGCGCGTTGTCTAGTGCGTCGTTCGCTGGTGAAGGATTGCTGTGCGTATGGCACAAACCATCGGCAAAAGCAGCTGGTCGAGGCATTTGTTGATGCGTGTTAATTTTCGAATGGAACACCAAATCGATCGAAACAATCGTTTGGAAAAGTTTCACCAATGCCGCGCATCGATACGCACTAAACGAAGCGGAACTGTGCAGTGTAATATGAAAGGGTGCTTCGCAAAGTGAAAATCCGTCACGGGTATGAAAATTTTCCACCAGTACGACGCAACATGAAGAAACAGCGACAGAAAAATCTTACCACCGCTACCGATTTGGAGCTAAACGTAAATTCTCCAATATACAGAGATTTCTTAATGGGCAGGTAATATACGATCGCGAGCAATGATGGATAAGTGTGTTTTAAAACTGGCCCCAAACAAATATATTATAACATTCACACCCAACCAGCATCTTCCAAACGACGGTACACGGAGCAGGGAACTGCAACACAATAGTAGAGCCCTGATTGCCACGTCGGGCAACTTTCAATTTGCCGCATGTTCTAACGGTTACGGCACACAATGTTATACCTACAGTGCGGGAAATTGTAATGTGCGTTATTAAAGTAACCGTATGCACTGACCCAACCCCTCCCAAAACCGCTTTGTCTTTCTCGACACGCCCTTGTCAGCGGGCCGGGAGACGAGAGTGAGAAGCAATTTAAATGTACGTCACGTAACGCATGATCGTCCGACGATCAGCTATTCTTGGGACGCTCGATCTAACGGTTGACGCGTGGCGTGTATTAATTTATGCATGTTGATGCAGTTATGGTTTCCGGTTTCCTGCTTTGGCTGCAGCGGCCACCGGTCGTGATTGACGTTTCATGATAATTTATATCTGTCTCGTTCCTGAACTAGCTGTCGAGCGGTTCTGGTGTTTCTTTGGGTGGCGATGACTCAACTAACGTCATCCGGCCATTTAAAGATCTTTGCTCTGGCATAATGATGAAGGTACAGTTCTTTTCAGGATTTTAGACCTACTTCCATTTCATTGTACAGTTTTTTTGTGTATTTAGAGCTTTATAGTAAAATGTTATGAAAACTATTTTTTTAATAATGAAAAACGGGAATTAATTAGTTAATTAATGAAAATAATTATTGAAATAATGAGTAACAAGTTTTTTTTATTTTATTTGAAATTTTTAATTTAAAAATTGAATTTTACGTGCAATTATCCGCGAAATGTCAAATTTTAAAATCCTGTACATCAGTCAATTCTATTGTAAGATTGATTGATATCGTCCGGGAAAAGAATAATTGTCCACAACCATATTACAGAGTTTTCGGCGCTTGTATCAACAAGTTCAGCGAGATGTTGTTTTGTTCGGGCAAATAATTGACACGTTAAGAACATTATTGAATTCAACAGAAGATGGCGTTAACATGTTCGGTAGAAGTAATGCGCAACGGTTGAATGTTGTTGATGGTAACACGGTTGCTATGGTGCTAAAAAAAGCTTCGTTGCTGTTTGCTGTACACTTTGCTAGAAGCAGTGTTGCCAGCAGCAACATTTAACCGTCCCTCAATACTTCTGCCGAACATGACAATGCCGTCTTCTGTTCAATTCTATGATTTTAACGAGTTAATAATGCAGTAATATTCAGAATATCATTTATAGTAATTCGTAGACACTTCAACTAGTGTTTAGTAATAAAATTATAGCTACAAAAAAAAGGAGATCACAAAGAAAGAAAGGCCAACAAAGGATAGAAAATCCAACACTCGTCATTCGAAGTGGTGTTCTGACAGTTTGACATCTTTGGTCGCTAATTGTGTTAAACGATATTCTAAAATTTCTTTAACACTATGGCAAAAACTACTGTTGAAGGTTTCTGGACTTCAACAATTTTGTACATAGTTTCGAGGAACGATATAATATCTAATGATATTTTTAATAAACCTCAAACAATCCGTGCCTACAATAGTTCTATAATATTGGAAGCACATGTGACAATGGTAAAGGACAGAGCTTTTTGAATTTTTATTTAAATTTTTTTTATTTATCATGCAAGAGTACATGCAATCGAAAATCGAGTCCATGGCATAAGCAGTATGTTAATTTTTATTTCGTTGCTGCAACCTTACTTTATGAAATGGACTTCAATGTAGGCATACTGTATTGTATAATTTGCAGCATTTCGCTGTGTGTGCGTGTGTGTGTGTGGAATGAAATTGGCGACCAATTAACGATCGGCACAACGGGACATTCGAGGAAGCTGTGAGCGAATACGTTCACTGTCTTGCGCGATCTTGAGTCTTGAGCGTTCTGCTTTTCCTTGCGACCGGTGCCAACCATGTGGACCATGTGTATCCCGTCACCTTTCCCTGCAGTGGAGTGTGTGTCTGTGGAGCGAAAGAAATTCCTAACAATTCCGAACCGGTCACCAGCCCCCAGCACCCGTACGAGCGCGCTGGTTTCGCTGAAGACCTAACGGTTCTTAATGCTGCCGTTGGTGGAGATGTTTTGTTTTGTTGCGTTCGCGCATACACGGAAGTATGTCGCGTCGTATGTTATGTTGAGCAGTGAACAAGCATTAGGCAAAAATGGTCGCCCCGTTGATGCTGGATGGTGTATTGTGTGTGTGTGTTTTTTTTATTGCTTTACGAGCGATGCCGATCACCGAAGGACGAAATGTTCGTTTACACAGCTTTTAATATCCACCCCCCTTCCCACCCCCCCGTTTATTGATGCGACGATCGAGAAGATTGAAACGATGGGGCTAAATCTGGCCCAACCAACTGCATGTTCGCAGCATGCGCGTGTGCGTTGGGATTAAAAATAACACCGAAAAAATCACCTTCCACTCCAAAGAACCTGCTCCCCACAACCGGTATCGCCGGACAAACCGGGGAATTTGCTCCACTTATGCTCTCGGGCACCACGGGACGGACGGGCCCAAGCCCGCGCTGAAGGCAAATGCCAATCGGCAGGGCATTCTGGCCGTCATCATCCGACTGAAAATAACACAAGAAACCGGGTACGGGTCTGCTCAAACGAGGCCATCCAAACATAATGCTGCAGCAACCCAAAACAAGTTCCTTTTGCGCTGGGTTCGATTAATTTTCTCGCGATCGTTGTTCGTCGGTCGGCTTAGCGCTAGACGCCCATACAGGTACGTGCATTGTTACGTTGTTCTGATGTCAACCATCACACCGGTACCGCGGGTTGGAACGATTTTTTTTTTCTTACAGATTTACATTGACAGACAGACAAACGAGGGGGGGGGGGGGGGGGGGAAAAAACCAACGCTCCCATGAACTTGGCCGCCATCGTTCCACCACCGGGGCGATCAATTAGCTTTCGGTTCGGTTTATGTTTTCGCTAGCATCGCGCGCTTAGTTTTCACGTTCGGCTCGGTACATTCGTGAGGCGGCCTACCCGTGGTCCGATTTTCCTCGGTGCATCGTTCGGCGGAACGGTTGATTTTGCTGTCAAGATAATCGCTAACGTTTATGCTAAATTATTTGGTGCGAGTAAAATGCTGTGGTACGTGCGATCTATCTTGGTGCAATGCAGCTTCCAGAGCAATTGCCCTTCGGAACAAGGCGCCCAATGCGTGCAATTAGAAGATGGGTGTTTGGCAGCACAAATAAAACCAAGCAATGGGGGGGGAGATGGTTCCATTAGTGTCGTTGAAGTAAAATAGACACGTTTTGGAACTTTCTCCATCAATAATTGTACGGGTGGTTTTTAGAGAATAGACCACAACTAAGGACATGGATGCCCGGGTGTAAAAGACTTAATTACACCATGTGAAATTTTGCCTGTTTGTTGAGCTTTCTATTTGAGAAAAGAAGCATATTTACAAAACTAACGTACTGCCGAGCTGTGTTAATTGTAAAACCAACCTTAAATCTTGTCCCTTTTCAACTATGCCGGATCAAAAGACAGGATTTTAATTTTAATAACCACATTAACGTCACCACCACGTTTACGATCTCAATTACATGTGCGGCAGAGGTAAACATAAATTCCATTTCTCTCATAAAAAAAAACGTGTTAACTTCATCATTCGGTTGATCGCTTGATCACGATACCTCTATTGTTGTTACTATGATGACAAGATCCAAGCATCCGATGAGGGGAAAGAGAGAGAGAGAGAGGGAGATAGAGCTTTTAGTAATGCTAAGCGATGAAAGAGACGAACTAAAACGGGGTTCAGATGGAGGAGAACTGTGCATACTGTTAAAAGTCCACTAGAGATAGGTAGAAAACCCCTGCACCCGTAAAGTAATTATTAGATTCATAATCAACGGTAACGGTTCTAGCGGACAATGGCGTTGTAGCATGGTGATGATGCTGCTGCTGCTGCTGCTGTTGCACATTCGTTAAGCCTGTCGGTGTCTTAGCATGTTAAAACAGAAGGGGGGGTGCGCGCACAGTAAGGGGCCCATTATAAGCTGCCTGCGTCAAGAGCTTCATTAAGATCGCTAGGGGAGAGCATTTTACCACAGGAGAGTGTGTTTGGGGATTTGAAACCCGCGATTCAGCTTCGTTTTCGTGTGCGGAAATCCGTGTCACATATGCTGAGCGGAATGGTAGCTATTGTTTTATGCAAAACGGAAGCTAAACTGGTGCTTACGGTGTTTGGTGTGCTTTTGAAAAATAGCTTAGGTCAAGAGGTCGACGGGTGATTGCTGGTGGATTTTGATTTCTTTTTTTTTTACTTGATCCTTTCAAAACAATGGACCCGTGTGGGTCGAAGATTAAGTGGATAGAGAACGATTTGCAAATTGTCGCTGCGGCAAGATTTCCATCAATGGAGATTCGTTTAGAACAGGGGTCGTCTACACACTACAACCCTCGATAGTCTCCAGTGCGGTCCGCGACGCTTTTGCTAATGCTAACATCTTAAGAGATCTTGTAATTAAAAGGAAGAAGTTGTAATAGTTTTAAACCGTACAAATTTTAATTATTGCTACGATGAAGTTCAATACTTAAATCATTGATTAAAGTTATTTCCAGCACAAAATCTGTACTTAATAAAATCAAACAAAGCTAGAAACGGCAGGCCTTTGTCTTCTTGAGGTTGTTGTGCTAATGAAGAAGAAGGTTTAGAACAAACCCACTAGATTCCAAACATTCCCCAAAAATTTCTAGATTCCCCAAATTCCAGCCCAACATGAACTCCAAAACTCGTGAATTGTAACTTTCACAGTTAAAATCGAACCAAACTCCTTCAAAATATTTCTAATTTAAATGAGCAACTAGGGGCCTGAAAAGACTATCAACATCACAACATTGTATAAAACGAACCCTGCATCTTTAGTATTATGCATTAGGGTGTATGAAGGATACGATAGGAGTCTGTAATACAGGGGAAAAATTACATCACCATCTCGGAAGTGCATTACGAAAACTGCATTTCCTTACTGCTGTGCTGCTGCTGTGCTGTGTTGAAATATAGTAATCCAATTACAGTCGCACGCCGCGTAACGTCCCGTACTCGTGTAGTATATTGTTGATTACAATCGAATTCCCCCAATTACTAGTTGCGCGCCATTTCGGTGCGATTTGATAGCAGGATCATCAGCCGCCGTGTTGCCAGTAGCTGCGAAATCATTCGAGCCGATTACGCTTCCACGTGCAACGTGAAGGTGTTGGTGGTTGGTTGCCATAAACGTACGCACGGCCAATTCAATATTCATAATCGCAATTACGGCCGAAATCGAAGCGAAAATTTCTCCTCACTAATGCAATTCCAACGCTAATCGAAAGGGGGGGGGGAATTAGCCAGCGTGTGGTGCTGCGGCATTTTGGATCACGAAGCGATCGAGAGTTGATTTTGTTTTTGCTCCACTCCTGCTTCTTCCACCTCAGCACCCGCGTCGTCTGCCTCCCGTATCTTTCCTACCCACCGGTCCCTGGGTGGGATGGGTGTATTTTCATCAAAAAAAAAAAAAAAACATTATCATCCCCGCGCAAAGAGAAAGGCAAAAATTAATTATTTTTTTCAGATTATCAAACACATTCCTTGCGGTTATCAATTAATTTGGCCCGGTTCAATTTTTCCCCCTGCACGGTTGCAGATTACGCCTTACGCATTTGATGTTTGAAAATGTACCGATTGCGTAAATCTATTTTTGGCCGTGCGTGCGTGTTGAGAGAAAGAAAGCTAAACCCTCCCTCCAGATTACTTAGGTGTTATGTTTATGCGCATCCCTTTATTGCTGCAAAAATTATAGCAAACTATACGATGAACTCCCCAAACGACCAAAGAAACCCTGCAGCTGTGAACGTGGACAAGCGACAGCAACCGATGGAAAACCTTGCGCGCTCGCTTGCGCTCGTTCAACCTTCTTGCATCGTCCATTAAGTATTGGCCGCGTGCCGCAAACCGCGGGCTCAGAACTTCGTTTGTACATTTTCTAGCTTTTCTTCTGTAAGGCCAGCCCAATTTCTCAACACAGCTTTGCGTCGCATCGTTGCACAACGCACACCGCGCCCCGCCCGGTCCCCCAAACCCCCAAAATAGGGGGTGTTTTTTGGTCGCATTTTCCACGACAACCTTCAACGATGGAAATCGTCGTCATTCAAATTGATCGACGATCAATTACATTGCACCGTTTACGTGAAACTAGTTCACGGCGTCTTTCGGTTGAATGTTCACTGCTTGCGTTCGTAGCATTGGTGCGGTTCGTTGGTTTGTTACCCACCACCGATGGGAAAGGGGGGGCTGGCTGGTCGATTTCTACTTGTTTTGCGGGCCATATCCTCGAGAACAAAGTGAACCAAAAGGCGGTAATACAGCAGCTGAGAGGGAAGCCAAAGAAAAAGCGCTTGTATAATCGATCAACATGGGTTGGAGGGGGGCTGGAGGGTGTAAAATCTTCATGAACCCCCCGCAACCAAGAGATGAGTGCAAGCGTTAACATAATGATCGAAGCTTGAACGGATCGATAATGATGTTTGGGGAGTGTTGTGTGGTCACTCCCTCCCGCAATAAGATGATTTATGCGCAAAAAAAAAATCGCGTGCCTGAATGTGGCCCCCTGACCACCCCCATGTGTGGTTTGTTTAGTTCCTTGGTGATCGGCACGGTGGGTGGTCCCACTTTTGATCGGCACGGTGCGCACAGTTCGACCCAACATGTCACAGACCCGCCGCCATGGGCCACCGCATTGTGGCGTGCAAAGTGGCCAGAATGTGGATTACTATCGACAAATGTGTGGTGAATTCATTTCCGTTTCCCGTGCTGCTATCCGCAAAGTGTGAGTCTACCGCTAGTGCATAGTTTACTATAAATAGAAGTGTTTATAGCAAATGCTATATCAGTCGCTATCGACATTGTTGTGCACCATAATGTAATTCGCAGGACAAAACAAAAAACGTTACATAAACAGGGTAAGGGAGAAAGTGTAATAAAGTGATTAAAATTTGTTCAAAACAATCATTCACCGCGATTGAAGATCAGACCACAAAACACGGTGGCCGTTCAAGAGCTACTAAAATTATAGCACCGCCCAGTTATCGTTTGTTAACGCGCCAGAATTTAACAACACCGGCGATCATCCACCTTTGCCCGTGGTTGTTGTGGGTAGAACGAAACCTTAAACAATGCCTAGCAGTAATAATTGGCCCACCATGCTGAAACATTCGTTCGAGCGAGTTCCCATAGTATTTTGGAACCATTACCTCCATTTTAAGCTGCCATAATTGGGCACAGCGAGCGCGCAATAGTGTAACCCGCGACCGCGGTGGGTGTGAGTTTGGTTCGCTGGTGCACGCAAGGCATTAGAACTAATTTCGAAACACCTTTCGGTGAGATTGTTTGCTGGTGGCATAAAGCGGTTAATAGTAGCAGTTGCGATGGTAATGGTTATTATCTCACTCAATGAAAGCTCACGCTGCACTGCTGCTGTTTCCGCGGGAAGGTGACGATTGCAAGGGGTTTGATTTGTGTTTGGAAGTGGAAAGCATTGCAATCAACGCTGGTTGTGGTTGTTGGCGTCAGGAGTTCGTGCCACAACAGCAATTCGCACCGAATCAATCAGTTGACCGGAGATACATCTTAGCCGATGATGTTTTTATCCCCGAACATGCGAGTGTACGCAAAACGGCGCAACCAAGCGGGTTGTAGAATATGGACGAACATTTGCTCTCCGGCACCTGGATCCGTGCCGTTCCCTGTCTAATTAAAACGGTTGAACTAAAAAAAAAAAAACCCCCCGAAAGCCTGCCCGGTTCCAAATCACGTGACCGCGATCGACGGTTCTTCTGCTGTACGCCGTACGATCACCGCGCAATGGGCCCCGCGAATAGCGCACAACAGCCCGCGCGCGTATCGGATTCGGGCACCCAAAGTCCCGTTCGGTTTTCGAGAGGAAATTTATGGCTGCTACACCACAACGGCTGTTTGCTGGGGCGGTTCGTTCCGCGAGCGCGCTTCCACCCGGGCTCTGGCAGTCGGCGGAAATGAGAGTTGAACGGCACTGAGCCTCGCATAATGAACGAATCGCGTTTTTTCCCTTTACACCATTCGAGGATTGGTGGTAAAAGAACGCGGGGAAAACTCGTAGGCTTCTTCGGGCCGGGTTGTTGAAGCATTCTTGGCGATGGTATTGGAACTTCCAATCCTAACCAAACACCGCCCGGGTAAACCGATAGCATCATGATTTACGATACCACCACCACCACGTCTCTCGGGTGGGGGGGGGGGGGGGGGGTAGCATAGATGGGGGATGAGCAAGAACTTCTCGTTTTACCTTTGCCGCGGTGAAAGATGAGTTTTATTAAAAAAAAACGAAATAAAATCATGTATATTTATGGGTTTTCTTCTGACCTACAACTGATTGTTATAATTTAAAAATAACATTTCTCCTTCGCATCGGTGCTTTTCCAGCGCATTCTAAGCATGTTTGAATGCCTCACAGCGCAGATTTGGGGTTTTTTTGCTACCCCTTCACGAAGATAAAAGATTAAGCTAGACAGCATAAATGTTCATGAAAATCTGCATCAATGTTTAAAAAAAAAAGAGATGTACATTAAAGCGAAACATCTCCACGGTCTTAACTCGCCCTCGGTTCGGGAAAACGTTACGGACCCCCGTTGCACCTTGGATGTAAATAGTGAAATGCTATCGAACATTATTGCGCTCGACTACCCCGCTATTGTTGTCATTCTTCCGGGCAGGAAAAAAACACATACACCGCACACAAGCAGGAAAACAAAAACGGGCCGCACATAGTTTCGTGGCGCGTTTCTAACTGCCAATTCAGACATGCCACAAATCGTTCGGTGTGGTAAAACAATAGTGAGGAAAAACTGTGTTTGCTTTTGCCAGCATCGGTAACACTCTGCCCCGCCGATCCACAACGCATCTGCCCGGTATTGGCATCATGCCCGCCTGCCGCCGTTCGCAGGTGTGTACGTGGTGGAGCAAACAAATAAAAAAGAAAAATTCTCTGCCAAACAAACGGGGAGCGAGCGGCCGGAGGAAGATTGTTTTTTTTTTTTGCCACAACATGACTTAAGAAGCTGGATGGCCGCGTGTTGGTCGGTGTCGCTGTTTGCCGATAGTTTGCACGGTGTGTACCGCAGCAGACAGCACAGCAATTGTGTTATGTGTGAACTCGCACAAAATTACTATAAATTTCCCATTTACGAAAGCCATTCCATTCCTGAAAGCTCTTCGTGCTGAGTTGCATCCATACATTCCTTTGCGAGATTTAACTCACTCGTCTACTCATCTTTGACTCATCAGCACTAATCTTTGATCCCAACCAAAAAATCAAATGGCATGGTCAGTTTAGTTAGTCTCGAAAACAATATAAACAGAAGCTTAAAACGTAGTCTAGTAACTCTGGCTCTGGATTGGATTCGAGTACGATTCAATCTGCAAATAAGAAAGCAATACAGGAAGGTCCGCGTAAGTCGAATCCGGAAGTAAAACCGGTTATATTTAAAAGTTACTAAGTTGACTTCCTTCTCTGCACTTTATTTACTAAGTAAATCGGGTAACTTTTTGCTAGAACACATTAGAATAAATTAAAAACAAATGTTTTACATGAGAAAGGAAGGTATTTTCGACTAATGTTTCACCTTTTTGCTTAGATTTTGTGCTCTAAACTAAATCAGCTGTCGCAAATTTCCAAAAATTGCGTATCTCGAGTACTGCCTGTATTTATAAAAAAAAACATTAAAGTAGATCTGTTTTGATTAATCAACTGTCCACAAAGAACACAAATACAGTCCTCGAGATACACAGTCCCGGTAATTTTCCGGTAACATATAGTTAGTCTAGACAAAAATGGTGAAAATATGTTTGAAAATGCGTTCATTTGTCATATAAAACTATTGTTTTTAACTTTTGTTAGCTTTGTATTCTTTCAAACTGTCGTCTAAAATGCTGAATAAATAAAGATCAGCGAAGGAAGCCGACTTTATAACCTTGAAGTATAAACGATAATGCACACCGACACCAACATACCTGGATCTTTCTCGAATTATAGCGGTCCGCTATAATAGTGTAACTCGGATTATGTACTAAGCAAGATTGCTATAAAATCTGATCAGTTGCTATAAAACTTTACGTACGATATGGCTCATTCTTTAGCATCCGTAGCTATCTAATAAAAATTCTGAAAAAACAAGTGAATATTATGAGGGTTTAGAGTAAAATGTAGAACAAATTTCAAAACGAATAGCTTGTTTTTGTTGACTTTTTGTTGAAATGGATCGTTAAAAAAAAGTTCCATTTAAAAAATAACTCTGAAAAACGCATGTTTCATAACTTCATTAGTCAACATTGCGCTCCAATGTTTAGAGAATGGTGCGGACGTGAAAGTGAACTTTAAATGAACGCAGCTCATAAAAAGCCCTGCAATACAGGAAAACAGCCCCTAAAGCCGTCCTAAGTACACACGTACCTGGAGGAATAATTTCTTCAGGCCGATCATAAAAGAACCTGCGCCCCACATCTTTCTTTCGCTTTTCTCAGATACTTGCTTTTTTTTTTGTTGGCAGCCAGCAAACTACAGCCAGTACAGTAGCTTCATTACATTTTTACAAATAAAACGAAACTTTCAATTGCATCTTGACAAATTAAGTTTATGGTGGTTGGAATGGTGCGGGCCAAAGGAAATCTTGATCGGTTCACATTGACGGCACACACAACAATGAATGATTCGTTTTTGATTGTTTTAACTACGGCCGCACACAAAACGGCTGCGGCAAACAGTGCGACGATGATTTATGGTTAATGCTTTCGGTTTTGTTTATGGGCGTGTTAACAAACCTGCTTACATCATTTGGCGGTGGAGATTCGGGCTTCTGTTTGTAATTCCACTAACGAACGCGAACAGTGGTAGAACGAGGATGTCACACAGCACCACAGCACGGAAGCTATCGCCCGTCAGGTGAACGTGTCTTCCGGGAGCGCGGTAGCAAATATTATGTCGGATGTTAAACGGACCGATCGCATGGTGACCGGTTGATTGGTTGTTGGCTTAATTGAAACCTCATTCGCTCGTCTGTTTAATGCTCTTACGGACCTACACTCGACCTAAGTGAGGATAGCAAAGCTGATTATGCAGCCCCAAGCCCCTGAGATACACAGTTTGTAGAAATTTGACAGCTGAGTAGGTTTACAGCATAAAATCATGACAAAAAAAGTAAAAAACTGATTGAAAATTCCTTCATTTGTGATATAAAACAGATGTTTTACATTTTTTATTCACGTTTTCTTTCACTACGTCACCTGTATTGCTGAATAAAGTGCTGAGAGGGGTGTCGACTCTGCAACTTTGAGGTATAAACGATGTTACACTAACATTTGACATAAGCGGAAATTCGAGAAACGCGGGGCTTTCCCGCATTATTGCAGTCCGCTATAAAGGTGTAAGTCGAGGACTGTCGGTAGTTGTACGATATACGTTGAGGAGACATTCATGTTATGTGCTAGATATCTTTAAAGAAGCCAACAATTAAAACATCCGAAATAAAGGACAGCTTTTGCAGATTAATGTCACACCAAGCATAACCTATCAGTTTCAATCTTTAATAATAATAATGGGATAGAAATCGAACTATTATTTTCGAATCATAATGCAAATGCACGACAGAGACACGAAAAATGGTCAAATTTTCACTTTCTCTCATGCTCTACGGGTAGCAATTTATGTAGCCATGTATGTATTTTTTCTATTTATGTCTAATATTTATTTTTTTTCTTTGCTTATTTGCTGTCTCTCTTCAAACAGTGACTTATCCTACTGCCTGTACCAGATGGCGCCGAGCGCTGGGAAAAGTCCACCGGGTGGGACGCAGATCGGCCCACCGGATACGAACGACGCATCGCTGGGATGGAATGCAAATGTCAAGGTACGTTGTTGTGGAACATCGGTGGATCGTCAATTCGGTTCTTGCACTATGAAGGGCTACCGCATCTCACACTGAATTATCGCAAAACCATTAGCAGGAAAACCAGCGACCACCGGTGTTCAACCCAGAGGACTATGTAATTTCGCTCAAGAAGTACGGTCGCCGCGGTTCGAACGGGAACTTCAAGTCCATCTACGACACCACCGTCAATGAGGAGTCGGCGAAGCAGGACAAATCGAACGATAATGCACGATCGCAAACCTTACCGCACAAAAACTCGGACTACCGGTAAGGGCAAACACCAGTCGCACGGAACGATGATCAATCCGATTGGCATTAACCTTTTGCGCGTCCACTTTTGTTTTTCTTCGCTACAGTTCCCCAATACCGGCGCCGCCAGAAATGGATGCAGAAATGTCTCTGCGTCAGTTCGGCTCCGTGACGGATCTGCTCACCAAGCTGCGCGCAGATCTTCGGGCATCGTTTCCAAGGTACGGTCAGAAGATGGTTTGTACGGGTAGACATTTTGGATTTCTCTCCCCCTTCCCTCTCGTTCCAAGATGTCCGGTGTCTCAACCCGTGCTGTACAATTCCCCCTCGCACGAAAACGATCAATCATTATGCCGTTTTGAAAGCGTTCGCAATACTCTAAAACAGATATCTAGCAGCTTCATCGAAGGGAAGTTACTAACCGAAGAGCGCATTAACCCTAATTTCTTGCACCCGGTAAATCGAAGTGCTTCCATACTTAAGTCAAACACGCACGCACCCGTCGGACACCCCAAAAAGAGGCTGAAAGTCGAGGGCGCATACAGAGCACATACCGCATTTTCCATCGCGTTCCGAGCCGGAATGAAAGAGAAAAGATTCTCAAGCCGCTGTTTCCGCGATGAGGGTCCCCGGGGGGGTTAGTGATGAGCTTCCGTCATCGTTGCAATACGATGGGGTTTTCGAACAAAAAAAAAAAGTTTAGCAATCTCGCCTAATGTTGACCTCAATTGCTCACAAAAAAATAATCCATCGGTTTCATCGCCGGTGTGCCGGGCGCCAAAAAGCCCCAACTAAAGTGCTGTGTGAGGAAATAGCTTTCCAGGCAATGGTGAGGCCCAAAAACATTGCATTGCAACATGTTGAGGTTTATTGTCGAACCGATAAGTTATCGCAATAAGTGTGTGACAGTCGCTTTCCTTGCTGGCCTGAAGGTGACGCAAAATGGCTGCGAAGTGGCCACTTTACACTTTAACGAGCGGTACACATCCTCCCGGCTGCCTCAATATCCCAAATCCCCCCAATCGTTCAATGGCGATTGTAACAAATTTCTTTACTGCTCATACTACATTTCACAGCTTTGTGCAGGAGTTTGTCTCGAGCCCGTTGGACGGTGTCAGCCTGCTGTTGGAAGTTTTACGAGCGGTTCAGCTCAGCCAAAGTGCACCGATGAACGGTACCACCACGATGCCACCCGGCGGCATGGCACGAAACAATCAATCGTATCAGCGGCGGGCTCTGCTGGATGAGTTGGCGTGCTTGTGAGTAGTGTCCAAAGTCCAAATCGAATGCGGGTCCCATTACTAACCCCTCATGACGTATTTCGAACTTCTCGTCCCGATTCCAGACAATGTTTAAGCATCTGCTGCACGAGAAGTCCAGAGGCGGGTACGCGGCTCGGCACAACGCCGATCGGATTGCTTCCGCTGGCCGCCGCAGCGACCGGCACGGGGATACGATCGCGCATAGTAGCCCTGCAGCTGCTCACCATCGCCTGCGACAAGTCAGCGCTGGGCGACGGCACACAGCGCTTGCAACTGCACGGGCATACGGCCGTGTCGGAGGCACTGTCGACGCTTCGTCTGCGCTGTGCCGAACCGGTACGATTCCGGCTGCTGGTCGGGATGCTGAACAGTGGCGGTGGGTCCGGTGAGCTGCAAGCGATCGGGATGCGCTTCATCAACACGTTTCTCGAGAGTTCGGAAAACGTGCAGACACGGTTGTACCTGCAGGCGGAGCTGTACCAGGCCGGGCTGGATCCGTCCCAGATGTGTAAAACCATCTCGTCCACCTCGCCATGGCTGGAGCGGCTTCGGCTCGAGGTGAAGCGCTGGGATGCGATACGGATCGATATCGAGCAGCTGCAACTGCAGGCCCGTTCCGCCGAGCAGGTGCGCAGCCGTTTGGTCATCCTGGAGCGTCGAGTACAAATACTGCACGAGGAAAAAACCGTCCTGACGACGATGGAGCGACGGTTGCAGGAACGCTGTGCGGAGCTGCAGCGGGAAGTGCTACGTCTGAAGGGTACCGACACTAATGGGAGCGGTGGTTCGAAACCTCACGAAAGCTCGAACACGTCAAGCTTGGAAAAGCGACCGGTGGCTTTGCCGCGACAGGTACCGCCACAGGCCAAACGGAACAACACGTCGGAGAATGATGACGAGGGTATCAGCAGCTCGGAGACCGGACAATCGTCGACGCCGGAACCGCCCCGTCTGTACCCAGCGAAGAACGGAGGTTCTAGTGCGGGTTCGCACAAGTTCAGCATATCGCTAACCCAGGAAAGTACCGTCCCAATGCACGAGCTGAACGGCAACGGCGAGGACGATACGAACGCAACGATCGAGGATGTGATCGAGGAGCTGCAGAATATTGTCAACGATGCGGAGCGCGAAATTTCCGACCAGAACGAGATCTTGTTCCAGCAGGTGGATGGCATACCCGAGCAGGCGCTTTACAGTTTGGAAATTTCGAATGAGCATGAAATAGTGCCGGTTAACCTGTTGCCCCAACCGCCCCGCAAATCGCGATCGTTGGCCCATTTGATCTCGAACCCGTCCGACGGTGAAGGGTCGGGTTACGATTTGATGATGGTCAACAACGAAACGAAGGTTGACTTTTTTGATGACGATGACGACACGGGTGTCGGCAAGGCGAAGCATCCCTTCGGTGAGGAGAATGGTACGAGCCGGTACTTCGATATCGCCGCTACAGCCTCGTCCATGGAAGTGCCTCCGGAAGTGCATGCGGGCATCGTCCCAGGACCGGATGTGATCCACTCAACGGCGGAAGCAGTCACCGCGTCCGTTACGGCTCTGCATCAAACGCGCGGCCGGCATCCTTCGGCGAAAGATTCAAACCGAGCCATACTGAACGTCATAATGGACGCGCGCGATAAAGAATCGCGTCTGCTCAGAGCGCAGTCGCTCGAGCGCGAGCAACACATCGCCCAGACTGCAACGCCACAGCAGTTTAACGGTGTGTTCTTCATGACCGACATGAACAGTGCCGGCAAGTATCCGAAGCCGGACATAACTGCCGCCCTCGAGGCGAAGAAGGTGACCAAGAATTTGGACCGAATGGGCGCGTACGGGGTGGATTCCATGATAGACATCGTCATGACGAACGAACAGCGACTGAATAAAGCGAACGCGTACGCTAAATCGCGCATGACCGCTGCCACCGGGCCGCCTAATCCGGCCAACGGCGCCATCCCGAGCAAGCTGACCGGGAACAACAATTTCAAGCTGCGGCCAAACACCGGCACCACGCACCACCAGCCAACCTTCGCCATTGGCACCGGAATGGTACGCGAAGCAAGCCGCAGCCAAACGAACATCGGTGGCTCCAAAGTAACAGACTTACCGTCTGGATTGTACTAGCAAAGGATTACGGACCGGGCAAGGTAATGCGCCGACGTCGGTTTGAATCGTACTCAACTATGCTCAATTTTGTTTTTGTTCGTTTTAATAGACACTGTCGTGCAATATACTATTTATTCTTTTAAAAAAACGTTTTATTTTCCACTAGTGATAACGGCCACAAGAAAATAACTTTTGTTTACTTATAAGAAGCATAATGAATCGTTACGCGGATACAATGGTTTTGTGCTTGAGCGATAAAATGAAGAACTTGTCCGTCAATTGTTACATGCCGCGGGCTTTCTACGTTTGACAGTTGGCCGATGGCACCGGGTGATGAAATCGTGCTGGTAGTAAAAACTAACAGCATTCGTCAGCATGCGTCGTATCATGCGGACTATCTGGAACCGAGTCGCACAAACGCAGTCGCGATGTTCGGCAACAGCAGGTTTTCCCTCATTCTCTCGAGGGACCATCCCCCGAATGAATCAAGATCCAGAGTCGATACTATATGAACAATTTCACTTCAATGGCGGTAGTTCTTTCCCGAAACAAATGCGCTATTTTCTTTATATTAAGGATTTGGGTATGCAAAAGTAATAAAAAAAGAACTCTATTTGATGTGCGGAAAAAAAAGATAGCATAAGTATTTTGTTTTTATCGTTTTTCTCGGAACAAGATTGTAATTAATATGTTTTCAATAAAACGTCTATGAAACCTTAAGTAAGTGTATGCAATTATGACATTTTATTTAAAAAAAAAACTAAAATTAACTTAACTTAACTAGCTATAACTTTTTGTTGAGCTATAATGATCTGAATATCCTAACAGGCGTATCAAGAAACACACAGAGAGAGAAAGAAAGGGCCAAACCACTTCCGCTTCCGTTCTAAACTGCAAGTTCTCGGTGCTGATCTTTTGTCATTATACCAGCGGTAACGCTCTCCGCAGCTAATATCACACAACTATACTTAAAATAAATTTCTGCATAACCACGATTATTGTGCGTATTGCCTTTTTGAGGTTTTCTAGGTTTGAAAGCCGAAGGTACAGCTGCGATTACAGATAAACTATTCCGCCTTTTCATCCTCAGTCAAACGACCAGGCTGAGCGATTTGTCGATACTTTTAAAATAGCTCTTACAAATATATCATTTGGCATCTCATCAACAGAGCTAGCTTTAGATATATTTCTGCAAACATACCGATCTACGCCTGCTCATTGCACAACGGCTAGGTTTGTGTCAAATTGTAACTTATCAACTGGAGGCGACTTCGATGGCCGAAAGAAAATATTTGAGAAAGGCCCGATGCACGAACCCAGAGATAAGCGTAAATCATAAAAATCTGAAAATAAACAGACCCACAGCGCGATCGAGACAAATGCTCGTATGCGCATAAGAGACATGTGCAAGCGGCACTATTTGAGGGACATAAGCGAATAACGCAGACTTGCGCAATGAAGCACAAATTATTTGTGTTGATCCGGCAAATGCTGGCTTTAACGAAAGCCAGCATGGGTCTGGATCGCAAGGCCAAGAAGCCCAAAAAGGACAGCCCAACAGTTGTCCTTGGGAAGTTCCGGGTCTTAGTGGACAGTGCACGGACGAAGTAGTGGAGGCCCGGCCTAAGCTACTTCGCAAAGTCCTGGAGCTACTCGAGGATCTCCTCCGGGAGAAAGAAGCGCGAAAGGCGCGAGCGGAGAAGGCAAACTCCGCTAAGGACGAAGCGGTGTAGACATCTACGCCGCAAAAGCAGAAAGACGAATTCGTCGTACAGACGAAAAAGGGGCGCGTGCCAAAGCCCCCTAAAGGCCATTCGAAATCAGCCGCACAAGCACAAAAGAAGGTGGATGCGGTCAAGCTGCGAAAGGCTTTGAAGCTTCGGCCTCCTATGCGGAGATCCTCCTCCGCACAAACGAGAGTTTGAAGCAAGTCGGGCAACAGATGGCGAAGATCCGCCGCGCCTAAAACGGCAATATGCTGATTGAGCTTAAGCGGGGCGAATCCGCACATTCAGTTGCGCCTGTTCTAGCGGAGGCGCTGAATGAGAAGGCCACTATTCGGCCTCTAGCTCCGAAGAAGATGTTGAAGCTACGCGATCTGGATGAGATCGCGACAGTTGGGGAGATCGCCGAGGCTCTGAAGGAGCAGGCAGAGATCTCCATTGATGAAAGCATGATCCGACTCCGCAAGGGTCGGGAAGCTGGCACCCAAACGGCTTCTCTAAAATTGGGTGTTCCAGAAGCGGAAAAGCTCACCAAGACTGGAGAGCTTAAGGTAGGCTGAAGTGTCTGCCACATTCGTCAGGCTCGGCGAATGGCACGATGCTTCAAGTGTTGGTGTACAGGGCATCTAAGTTATGCCTGCACCAAGGAGGACCGCAGCAAGCTATGCATGAACTGCGGTCAAGGGAGAAGCTCGGGGAAAAGCTTGAATTAGATCCAGCGCAACTGGAAAAAGTTTAACTACTAAATGCTAGCAATGATGGGAGTAGTAGAAATGAAGCAAGCGTGCGATGCACGATCATTCGTAGAGGAGGGGCAGGTGAGTAGCCAAAAATGGAAAATTTTGACAACGTTTTGTTGACAGAAGCAAGTACTGCAATTTGTACAATTTTCACGCAATTTCTTCATTTATCTGCCGAAATATTCGACATGCAAGAGTCAACAACAATACAACCAGCTACAGAAAATTACCAAACTCATCGACTTAAACACCAGTGAAGGTAATCTAGCACTTTTGGGAATATTGACATCATGACAACAAATCGATATGGCGTCGAAGCCATTACCAGCTACAGTTTACAGCTTTAGGGTAGATTATTCACATTTACCCCAAAAGCCGAATAAGGGGGAAGCTCGTGGAAAAGCTTGAATTAGATCCAGCGAAACTGAAAAAAAGTTCAACTACTAAATACTAGCAGTGATGGGAGTAGTAGAAATGAAGCAAGCGTGCGATGGACGATCATTCGTAGAGGAGGGGCAGGCGAGTAGCCAAAAATGGAAACTTTTGACAACGTTTTGTTGACAAAAGTAAGTACTGCAATTTGTACAATTTTCACGCATTTTCTTCATTTATCTGCCGAAATATTCGACATGCAAGAGTCAACAACAATACAACCAGCTACAGAAAATTACCAAACTCATCGACTCGACACCAGTGAAGGTAATCTAGCACTTTTAGGAATATTGACATCATTACAACAAATCGATATGGCGTCGAAGCACACATTTAACCCAAAAGCCGAATAAGGGGGAAGCTCGTGGAAAAGCTTGAATTAGATCCAGCGAAACTGGAAAAAATTCAACTACTAAATGTAGCAATGATGGGAGTAGTAGAAATGAAGCAAGCGTGCGATGCACGATCATTCGTAGACGAGGGGCAGGCGAGTAGCCAAAAATGGAAACTTTTGACAACGTTTTGTTGACAGAAGTAAGTACTGCAATATGTATCATTTTCACGCATTTTCTTCATTTATCTGCCGATATATTCGACATGCAAGAGTCAACAACAATACAACCAGCTACAGAAAATTACCAAACTCATCGACTTGACACCAGTGACGGTAATCTAGCACTTTTAGGAATATTGACATCATGACAACAAATCGAGATGGCGTCGAAGCCATTACCAGCTACAGTTTACAGCTTTAGGGTAGATTAATCACATTTACCCCAAAAGCCGAATAAGGGGGAAGCTCGTGGAAAAGCTTGAATTAGATCCAGCGAAACTGAAAAAAAGTTCAACTACTAAATACTAGCAGTGATGGGAGTAGTAGAAATGAAGCAAGCGTGCGATGGACGATCATTCGTAGAGGAGGGGCAGGCGAGTAGCCAAAAATGGAAACTTTTGACAACGTTTTGTTGACAAAAGTAAGTACTGCAATTTGTACAATTTTCACGCATTTTCTTCATTTATCTGCCGAAATATTCGACATGCAAGAGTCAACAACAATACAACCAGCTACAGAAAATTACCAAACTCATCGACTCGACACCAGTGAAGGTAATCTAGCACTTTTAGGAATATTGACATCATTACAACAAATCGATATGGCGTCGAAGCACACATTTAACCCAAAAGCCGAATAAGGGGGAAGCTCGTGGAAAAGCTTGAATTAGATCCAGCGAAACTGGAAAAAATTCAACTACTAAATGTAGCAATGATGGGAGTAGTAGAAATGAAGCAAACGTGCGATGGACGATCATTCGTAGAGGAGGGGCAGGCGAGTAGCCAAAAATGGAAACTTTTGACAACGTTTTGTTGACAAAAGTAAGTACTGCAATTTGTACAATTTTCACGCATTTTCTTCATTTATCTGCCGAAATATTCGACATGCAAGAGTCAACAACAATACAACCAGCTACAGAAAATTACCAAACTCATCGACTCGACACCAGTGAAGGTAATCTAGCACTTTTAGGAATATTGACATCATTACAACAAATCGATATGGCGTCGAAGCACACATTTAACCCAAAAGCCGAATAAGGGGGAAGCTTGTGGAAAAGCTTGAATTAGATCCAGCGAAACTGGAAAAAGTTCAACTACTAAATGTAGCAGTGATGGGAGTAGTAGAAATGAAGCAAACGTGCGATGCACGATCATTCGTGGATGCCCACGACAATAAGCATGTGTTTGCTATTAACAAAGTGGAATACAATAGTCCACTATTTATGGTTACAACATTAAGGTGGTTAAAATAATGGAGCAGTCTTCTAATATTTCCAACGTGGACTTCAAGTCGTACATGAATAAGTACGAAAACGCTCTACTGGGAAAGCCAATCATCATTTGTGGGAATTAAGGATGGTAATCGATCAGCGACCATGTTGATCGACACGCAAAAACCGTCTATTGTCACGATAAAAAGACAACACGCGTTTAGGTAAGCTATACATAGATGCCACAAAGGAAACGATTAAAACGAACGCATATTTCAAAATCCCTCGTGAACAAATGCGGAACGATAGAGATAACTTTAAAGCCAGGATAAAAACATATCTAGAAAAGATATACTCTAAAAATGTGGATATTTTCGAAAAGATGGTGTCGCTTGTTCGCGAAAATTGTTCGGGACGCTGCTGTCTCAGAACAAAACACAAGAAACAAAGAAACAAGAAAAAAAACTGAATAGAGACTAGACTAGACTTCCAAAGAATGGATTACCAAAAAGGATCCAGCAGCAAGATAAACGCTTGCAGCAAAAGACTAGGGTCGAACAATAGTAATAGAAATGCGATTCCTGCGACAACGACCTGTTGGAGTAGCACCATCAAATACAGGCTTTGGAGCGTCAACCGGAACGCATCTTACCACCGCTCGCTGACATGAAACTCGATAAAACTATCGAGCTCTTCACGAGGGACGACGAAAGTTGTATCATCCAATGGCTGGATGGAATAAACCATGTCTTTTCCTTAAATCGAATCGAAGATTTCGACAAGTTAATTCACGTTCGTCGGCTACTCAAAGGATGCGCGACCATCGTTGCCCGTTACGTGCTCCCTCCCTGGAACAACTGAAGGAAGAACTCTTCTCAACGTTAAGCGTGCCACCTACGGTTACACCTTTTTGCCGACAATTAAGATCTCGTCGTCTCTCTCCAAAGGAGATTGCCTTGCGCTATGTGTTAGATATGCAACGTATTTCCTGTCGTGCACCCATCCCTGAACCTACAGGAATCGCCGGACCACCCCTATATAATATAGGTGCAAAAATGCCCTAGCAGTGACCCCAGGTCAGCGCCACAGTGCCGAATAGGTACAGGAATCGCCCTATCATCCTCGTATAGGTGCGAGTAGCAGGACTGCTACCCAATCAAGAGTAAAAAAACTATTGCAAAAAGCAATGTTTGAGAGTCGATTAGACAGGTAGATTAGATTAGTATGTCGTGACCGAAGGGTCATTCCGCACCAAAATCTGGATTTCCTTATAGAATGTTGTCCCCGATTTCCCAAGTCCCGGATGATCTCTTTAGTGCTATAATAAAGAGCAGGTAAGCGAGTATATCTTCCTATCTATCTCAGGATCTAGGCATACCATCTCATGGTAATAGCAAAGGGGTTTGAAAAATTGGTTATTAACATTCTTACATAATTTCCTTCTGCTTATTTCACATTATGTCGTGTTGACCAGAGTCTGATTCCAGGAAACGCGCTTACATAGCTTGTTCTCCGCTCCTGGGAGTATTACATATTCTCCGCATCCAGAGAACGAGATCGATGCTCTCTTCTACGCCTTCTGTCGAGCGGGTCGCTGATGAGTACCTTCCTGGTAGAGCACGTGCCCCAATCATTATCCAATTTCAGGGTATGAATTCGTTCCGTGAAGGTTGAAGGTTGTCCCCATATCACTAAATCCCGGATGATGCTCTGTAGCGAAAAGGATGCGAAGTGTGTCTAAATATCGTGCATAGTCCATCTTCGTAATGGGCAAAGGACTTTGAGAAATTGATGTTTGCCATTTTTACGAGCATAATAAGCTCAATCGTGGTTTTAAACTAGTGCAAAGTAAATGTTTTACCTTGACTACCATACGTGGCTTTAAAATCCTTGATGATAAGATGGAAGTGGAACTGTTGCTCCGTTGCTTTCTCCAGAATCTGCCGGATATTGAAAGTTTCATCATGAATGGATTTCCCGTTTTCAAAGTCCTCTACTCTAAAATAATTACCAACCATTTGTTCGGGCGCGGGAAGTTTGATCACTTGATCAACAATCGTTGTAGTCCAATCGTTTGTAGTCCCAACAGCTGCGCCGGTGTGGGACTATCCAACTACGGATGAATTAAGGTAAGAAAAGCAAATGAATTAATTTGTTAAATCTTCCCAATGTTGTGTTGCTAAAAAAAGTTGTCTAAATAAATGTTTCAATGCTGAAAGATCGTTAAAGTTTAGTGACGTCTAATGATACCTTCAAATGATCTGTGTAAAGATTTAATAGACAATATAAAAACTGTTAGCAAATAAATACTTAATGAGTGTTTTAAGAGTAACAAATGCCCCATTTGTTAACCCTAGGATCAAGAACTAACAATTAAATGATTGTGGTGCTATATTGCAAAGATCTACTTCAGTACCATACGACAGCTACCTCCAAATGAGAGCAATGAGAAGGTCAATATCAATTTAAAAAAAAACTTAACAATACAATCAAACCAAATTCTCGTGTAGATAGAGTCCAATCGGAAATGTAGGGATTCTGATAGAAACCCAGGAAGATAGAGGAGGCCCATTAGTATTAGTAGTGATATGTTTCTAAAAACACTATCAACAGCGAACAGTGCTGTACACATTAGCTTCAAATAACCCAAAATGTAATACACAGCTAAAAACATAAGAATGACCATTCAGATCAGA
The DNA here is from genome assembly GCF_943734725.1 of Anopheles marshallii. Classification (NCBI taxonomy): domain Eukaryota; kingdom Metazoa; phylum Arthropoda; class Insecta; order Diptera; family Culicidae; genus Anopheles; species Anopheles marshallii. The sequence goes on from NC_071327.1 coordinate 68,828,007, forward strand.
ACATGGGAAAAATCACTCATTTGGAACAAACTGTTTAGCGTACGTGTATATGACGACATGTTTGCTTATCGAGCGTTGTATGGTCTGCTACCGAGGGTTCCCGCGATTGGGCCGCGGTTTTGTTTTTCCTCTTCGCACCCGTTGATGCTTCTTGATGCCAGCTGTTGGTCTGCGTGGTGTTCAAACTTCAACAAAACAGCCCGTTTTTTTACGCGAGACACAAACTCACCGCACAGTTGTGAGAAAGGGTTTGTGTGCAGCGTCACGGCCGCCGTGTGACACAAGACGATAGATAGCTTCGGCACCCAACCCGCTTGCCATCGATGGGTGAGTGCATCCAAGCGGGCGATTTGGGGTTGGCTGCTTGGGCTGAAACACACGCGTACCGTACCTAATCAGTTCCGCACAAACCACAGCAGTAGCTGAACGTGTTATCATCGGGAGAAAAATTGAACCGTAGAACATATATAGCTGATCGGTTTGAGTTACATCAATTAAGTGTAATTATACCTTCAGCAAGTGTAAGTATTTCGTTACAATGAGATGAAGTAATAGTTCATCTTCCAAAAGGTGGTGACATATGTCTTGTTAAGCAAACAGCGACAATGTGAGGCGAAACTTGTGTAAAACAGCCGCATGTACATCCGAGCGGTAATACGGATCAGCGTACGCGCTTCAATGCTGCCCTAGAAAATGAAGCAAAGGTGCCTGATAAATGATAAGTGATATCTTGGTTTGGTGCTATTTATCGCGTCACCGGCTCTTATCGCATGCACCTGCCAAGCACCACATGGACATGGCAAAAATTACCCACCGCCAACCGATAAACTATCATCGACTTGGCCATCATTGCTGGTGATAGCGGATTAGTCTTACCAGCGGTCGGCCGATTTACAACAGCTTTTTCGCTAAGAATAAATTAAGTATACATATTTTACCCCAACAGTTCTTTGGCGCAACAAGGACACCGGTACCGTGCTGTACAACGATGACTAATTTAAGACCGCTGGTGCCGGAACTGGCAGCAAAAGCACGCGACGAGCTGAACGAAGTTCCCAACCGCATCCCGGTCGACTTGGTGACGCTGAAAGCATGGTTGCTTAAGCAACCGCACCTTAACTCACGCACGGACGATCAGTTTTTGGTGAATTTCCTGCGTGGATGCAAGTACAGCTTGGAAAAGACGAAAGAAAAGCTGGACAACTACTACACGGTGAAGACAGCCATACCGGAGTTTTTCGACAATCGTGATCCCGCCAATGAGTCGCTGCAGAACTACATGTCCTTCGGGTAGCAATCTAACCGACCAAGCGGACAGTTCGATAGCAGTTGATGATAAGACTTTTGTTTTCCTTTTTTCTTAACAGTGTCAATCTTCCCCTTCCCCATACACTCGAGAGTGACGGGCCACGGTTCATGCTGGTGCGCATGGGTGCGTACGATGCCAGCAAGTATTCGATCGTGGACGTCATGAAGGTGTGCTATATGATCACCGATCTGTTGCTGGTAGATGACGACTCCTCCATCATCGCCGGTCACATGGTGTTGGTCGATTTAAGGGGTCTCACGTTCGCCACACTATCACAGTTCAGTCCCACGTTCATCAAGTAAGCAATGGACGATCAAACAACAATCGATTGATGCTGATAACTTAAAATGATATCTTTTTTTTTGCTATAGGAAAATGACTTCCGTCATTGAAGCCTTCCCGATACGCACCAAAGGCATACACTTCATCAACCCGTCCTCCGGGTTTGACGCTCTCTTCAAACTGTTTCATGGATTTTTAAGCAAAAAGATTCAAGAGCGCATACAGGTGCACGAGTCGTTCGAAGCCCTTCACAAGGTGGTGCCCAAGAAATATTTGCCAGAGGAGTACGGCGGTAGCGGTGGGCGGTTAAATGATATCATTGAGGATTGGCGCAAAACTTTGGTTGCCAATCGTACATTTTTCGCGGAAGATGCCAAATACCGGAACGATGAGCGAAAGCGGCCAGGCAAACCGAAAAATGCCAGCACACTGTTCGGTGTGGATGGATCGTTCCGTACGCTAGAGTTTGATTAGACTATGCGGAAAGTGTGGAAATCACTAATGGGTTAGGATAGAGTATAGCCAGCTAGGGGGGGCCGAATGTATTCATATACACTTGGGAATGACTATGAATGCAATGGTTGGTGTGCGATAAACTGAATACCACTTAAACTGTGCAACGAATTGACGAATAAAAACAAAGCTGTAAGAACATACATAATGGGGCTACTAGATTACCATTCATATAGCTACGGTACGTTCAATCGAATCGAAAAAAATTGGGTGCATTCATCTCCGGTTGTTGAGGCTATATGCAATACTACAAGAATTAATGCCTACTAATGCCTATCATCGTATAAAAAACACACAATGGTCTATTTAGATTGATCAATTTTGCAGGTTCAATCGGATAATGTCACTGATAACTACTATCTGGCGCGGTAGCCATGGTTTATCAATAGATTAGGACATTCTTGGGTTAACGGCTCATCATTGGAGGAGAGTTACGGCAGTTGCTACTTCGAGTCTGACTGACCTACGGCACTGTTACTGAGATTGCGTAGTACTCCAGACGTCTAGATATCCTGCTCAAGAGATGGCACACATACGTCCGATTTCTCCACTACTAGCAGAGGTTGCGAAGCACCAACTCAACGAGGATGCGACCCAGGTGGAAAGCCATTTGAAAGTGATCAGATCGTGGCTTGCCGAACTGGACCTCCAGACGGCCCTTATTGACGATCAGTTTTTAATAGCATTCCTGCGTGGTTGCAAATTTAGTTTGGAAAAGGTGAAAAAGAAGCTTTTGCTATTTTATCAAATTCGGTCCGACCTTCCGGAGGTTATCCAAAACCGTGACCCACATGATGCCGATGTGCTCAAAATCATACGCATGGGGTAAGTGGTCGATTTTGTTGGAAGAGTTCAGTGCCTCCTGCTTACATATTATCACGGTTTCAGCGTGGGAATACCGCTGCCAAAAACGGTGAAGCCGACGGATCCCAAGATATTTCTTATACGTGTAGGGTGCTTTCCGGTGAGCATTTGCACGTTTGCTGACATTATGAAGGTCGGCACAATGATCAACGATATTTTGATGCGCGAGGACGATCAAATGGTGATCTGCGGAATGGTGCTCATAATCGATCTCAAGGGAGTAACTGCCAGCCATTTAATGCACTTCGAGGTGGAGCTTCTGAAGAAGGTGGCTATACTGAATCAGGACGCTTCGCCGCTGCGAATGCAAGGGATTCACATACTTAATCCTCCCCCCGGGGCACAAACCGCATTGAACATCTTCAACGGTTTGTTGTCGGAAAAGAATCAACATAAGAGAGTAAGTCATGGGATTTGAAAACGATTGGAAACACTGATTTCACCTAATAGATACTAATATTGCTTACGTCCCAATCCACTTTACTGTAGATTTACACACATGGGCGCGATCTAAAGTCTTTGCATGAGCATTTCTCACCCAGTGTGCTTCCCAAGGAGTATGGCGGAGACCTGGAATCGATTGACAGCATAGCTAAACAATGCGAAATCAAACTCCTAGATAACCGCAGCTACCTGCTCGATATGGCACTAATGAACGCACAGCCTTGTTCGTCACCAGGGTCAGGTGGTAAAAGTGGTAATACTAAAAATGCTTTCGGAGTTGAAGGCAGCTTTCGGAAGCTTGATTTCGACTAGCACCGAAAGTATCGTAGCGTGGACATGAGAACGGACAGATTACGAAGCGAGAAAGATTAAATTCTTACAATGGTAAACAATCTACAATTAATAGCAAAGTAAGTGTGTGTTGTAATTCAACTTACCTCCTTTCCGAACGCTGTGGACACATAAGCCTGTCTGGTCGAGTGTGTAGTCCAGCTTTTCTTCCCAACGGTACGGGTTTCCATGTGCTAATCCACCGAGTACATTTAGATTGCTATCATTCGTACCAACCGTGTTCGGCCTATTTTCAGTGTGCTAACCGCTTGTGGCGTGTTAAATGTACCTTAAGCTTGTACCTTTTCAAACAATCAGCTATATCACACTGAAAGCTACGTTCCGTACTGTGCGATTGAAGATGCTTTTCTGCCAACGATCGATACCGCAACTGTTTGCCGCATTTCCCGCATTGGTAGCCTCCCGCAGTGACTATCAATAAGACATGTTTATCCTGATGCAGTAGGAATTTTTCCATATCGTTAAATGTGGTCCCACAAATCGAACAACTACGTGACTCTTCCCGACTCTGTTCATACTCATCCGGGTGTTTCTGTATGAGATGTTCTAGCAGTGCGGATGGTTTTCCAAATTCATCGTTACAGTACTGGCAGGTGGTAACTATGTTTCCAGCATCTGTCGGTTCTTTCTCCGCCGTGTTGTTTTTGCTCTTCTCGTGGTTCTGGTAATGTCGAACAAGGTTACGGCTCCGTTTAAAACTTTTACCACACGTGCTGCAAACAAATGGCCGTTCCGATGCATGAACTTGTGCGTGGTCTTGCAGAATTGTCCGGGAGGGAAATGGTTTGTTACAAACCTCACATATATGCTTCCGGGTTCCGTGCTTTACGATACAATGTTGTTTCAGTTCCGCTTTGCTGTAGTAGCACCGGTCGCAATGATCACATTTGAATGATTTTGTGTTCGAATGGCGCGACTCGTGAATGCGCAGTGAAGTTCGATCGGAGAAGGTCCGTTCGCAAGACGGGCAGGAATAATTCTTGATATGGAAATGTATCTTCAGATGCTTTCGCAGCGTATTACGACCACGGTATGTTTTATCACAGAACATGCACTGGACAATCGGTATCTTTCGATTTTTACGGTACCAATAATCCATCACTGGGGCGTTGCAGGCTTTAATGTACATATCATTCGATGGTAATCCATCTGGCAAATCCATAAAGTCGGTGTGGGATTCTTCATTTTCTGATTTATCAGCAACATTTTCCACCTGTATGGCAGTGCTTTCACCTGTAGGAGTAGTTGAATTTTCATACTTATCGCCATCTTTATCGAGCAGCTCCTCGTAATCAACCTCCAGAGCAACAGCAGAATCATCTTCTGGGGCTAGCGATCCCGGAATTTCTCCACCATCATTATAGATGTACTGCGATGATTCAATGTCTTCTAGCACAATTTCATCGTCGTGTTCACTCTTGATCTGATTTTCCGACCCAAAATCCAAACACGCTGTGTTGCCAGATACAATTTTCGATGCGTCATGAATAATTTTCATCAGAATTTCATATGACTTGCTGCAATTTGCTTCGAACTCGACAAAATCTTCTATACTCTGCAAGCACCCACCACAGATGTTGTTGGGCAGTCCATCGTTCTCGTCCACTTTCGATGCAATGATTTCGAAGGCTTTTTGCAGTTGATTGTTGATATTTCCATCCGGAAGAAACACAGGGAAACAATCAGCGTCCGAAAGGCAGAACCGACAAACAAAATCAAACCTTATTTCTAGATTTTCTAGCGTTATTTCTACCATCTTGCTAAATGGCGGCAACTTGTGAGCGTCTGTTCGAGTGCAAAAGAAATGGTTCTGTCGAAATAACGACAGCTGACAGCTTTGACAGTTGAGCTTCACATGTTCTACTCAAATACGGTATGGCGCACATTTGAACAACCTCTTTTGTGGTGATTTTGATGCGAGGAAAAAAATACAATTCCAATCGGGTGTTTTTGGGTGAATCAGTTTGGAAAATTGAATAAGTTGTGTATAAATAAAGTGCTTCGTATAGCAGCATGACGGCGTTCGAAGGTTGGTACTGTTCGGATGTTTGTGCATTGGTTTCAATTTCCTCAAAACTCCCGTTTTGTTTCACAGAGTTTGGTGTAATGCCGGAGATAGCTCAAGCTATCGATGAAATGGAATGGATGCTGCCGACCGATGTGCAGGCCGAAGCAATACCGTTGATTCTTGGCGGAGGCGACGTACTGATGGCTGCAGAAACGGGTAGCGGCAAAACCGGCGCCTTTTGTTTGCCAATTCTGCAAATCGTGTGGGAAACGTTGCGTGACATTAAGGAGGGTAAAACAGGAAGAGCCACTTCCCACAAAGGTCAACCGTGGACGTTTTCATACACCGACCGGGGCCAGGCAATGGCCATCACACCGGATGGTTTGCGCTGTCAGTCGCGTGAGATGAAGGAATGGCACGGATCGCGTTGTACCACCGGTGTGCACGGCAGAGGCAAATACTATTACGAAGCGACCGTCACGGATGAAGGTCTGTGCCGTGTCGGGTGGTCGACGGAGCTGGCCAGCCTCGATCTGGGCACCGATCGTTTCGGGTATGGATTTGGCGGAACGGGTAGAAAATCAAACTGCAAGCAGTTCGACGTGTACGGGGAAGCGTTCGGCAAGCAGGATGTTATAGGATGTATGCTCGATCTGGACGGTAGAGAAATAGGTTTCTCGAAAAACGGCGTATTTCTTGGTACAGCATTCACGCTGAACGAGTCGGACGCGAAAAGTAACTCGTACTTCCCGGCCGTTGTGCTGAAGAACGCGGAAATAGCATTCAACTTTGGGCAAACTGATTTCAAATACCCTTTGCCAGCCGGATACACACCAGTTTGTAGCGTTGTGAAAGATAATATGTCGGAAAATCCCAACACTGGCCCATCGGGCAGTGCCGAAGGTGAGGCCGCCAAACCGAAACCGAACGCGCCGCAAGCGATCGTCATCGAACCTTCGCGCGAGTTGGCCGAGCAAACGTTTAACCAGATTCGTAAGTTTAAGAAGCATCTGAAAGATCCGGAAGTACGCGAACTGTTGCTTATTGGTGGTGTAAATGTGCGCGAACAGATGGAAGTGCTGCAGCGTGGCGTGGACATCATTGTGGCAACACCCGGCAGACTGGAGGATCTTATTGGTGGTGGCTACGTCCTGTTGAATGGATGTAGATTTTTCGTCCTAGATGAAGCGGATGGGTTGCTAAAGCAAGGTTACACCGAAATGATCGATCGCTTGCACAAACAGATCCCGAAGATAACGTCCGACGGGCGTCGGCTACAGATGGTCGTATGCAGTGCCACGCTGCACTCGTTCGAGGTGAAAAAGATGGCAGAAAGACTGATGCATTTCCCGACCTGGGTCGATCTGAAGGGTGAAGACGCTGTTCCGGATACCGTACATCATGTGGTGTGCATGGTCGATCCCCAGAAAGACACCACCTGGCAGTCGATGCGTACGCACATCCAAACCGATAGTGTGCATGCGCGGGACAATGTGCGCCCGGGATCGAATACCGCGGAAACACTTTCCGAAGCGGTGAAAATGCTGAAGGGAGAGTACACACTGAAAGCGATCGATGAGCATAACATGGATCGCGCCATCATTTTCTGCCGTACAAAACTGGACTGCGATAACATGGAACGCTATCTGCGACAAATGGGTGGCCAGAAGTACTCTTGCGTATGCTTACATGGTGACCGAAATCCAAAAGAACGAAAATCTAATTTGGAAAAGTTTAAGAATAAGGAGGTAAAATTCCTAATCTGCACGGATGTGGCCGCCCGAGGTCTGGATATCACCGGGCTGCCGTTTATTATAAACGTGACGTTGCCAGATGAAAAATCTAACTATGTGCACCGTATCGGCCGCGTTGGTCGCGCTGATCGTATGGGATTGGCTTTTTCGCTCGTTGCTTCAGTGCCGGAAAAGGTTTGGTACCACGGGAATTGGTGCTCGTCGCGTGGCAAAAACTGTTGGAACACTGCGCTAACTGACGTGAAGGGTTGTTGCATGTGGTACGATGAGAAAATGTATCTGGCCGAAATCGAGGACCATCTGACGGTGACTATTCCTCAGATTGAAAAGGATATGAAGGTTCCGCTGAACGAGTTCGACGGTAAGGTGGTGTATGGAGAAAAGCGTAAGAACACTGGATCCGGTTACAAGGACCACGTGGAGCAGCTGGGCCCGGTCGTACGTGAGTTAGCTCGTTTGGAGCGAGAAGCTCAAACGTTGTATCTTAAGCGATTGGCCGTTTAAGTTGCGCTGGATAAATTGTAACGATCATTCTTGTATGTTAGCGAGCTATGCATAAGAAATATACCATAAATTACAATTTATTCAACATCCGACATGTTGTGTTCTTGGTCAAGCTGTTGCTCAAGTTTACTTAGAGCATTTACTAGCGAATTCCCGAAGGAATGAACATATGCGGGACAAACATCCGAAAGTAGAGCGTAGGGTGTTTCGTAGCGGGTATTTGAAGAGCTTTCCTGAGTTTTATCATCATGGACATTACCCACAATTTGTAACCCTTCGGCATTCAGCTTCACACACATCTGATTGCCATCCAACGTCGTAATGTTAATGTACGATTCGGTGCGTGCTGGTGGTAGTTTGTTGGAAAGCGAGATATCTTCAACGTGCTGTGTAATGTCCTTTATCACTGCTTCGGCTTCCTGTGTCCAGTCGATAATATTATCATCGCAGTATTTGTAATATTTAGTTACCGAGTTGTCCATTTTGCTGGAAGGAAAATGTGCTCTTTTAGCTCTGTTCTGTATTTCAAACGATGAGAAGTAAATGATCAATTTGCCATACCTTTTTCACATTCCAAACATCGATTGTTTGTTTTGCTAAAAATTACCACAGTCCATTTACCACAGCCGAAATAAAGCAGTGAGTGCGAGCTGCTGCTACAAACGGGAAAGAGAGCGAAAAACCACGCAGCCAAGTATTGAACTGCACACGAAAAACTAGCTGCATTGTTGGCATTTGCGATGACAGTTGTCAAACAGATGACACGCCAGAGCACACAACCACAACCACACATCGGTACAGCCTATCCATCATAGGAGGATATAATAATCCATACGCCTACAGAAGAAGAAGAGCTTCAACGTCGATTTCAGCTAATGTTCGCGAATATACCGAATTCTGGATTTTCGCAACAAGGTTAGCTTCCAAAGTTATCGAAGTGTTACCAACCTGGCTTAGATCGTCGGTCCCGAGTGTTGCCGTGTGCATATTATACGCATAGCTATTAAAACGCGAGCGACCTCCAGTGTGGTGTTATTTGTTGTGCTGTGCAAAAGTTCGCGAGCCGTGCGTATTTTTCTCTGCGTTGTCTGTTTCACAAGAGACGTACATATGAAAGCAAATGCTTTAGTCCAGTTTGATTAATGGTCCGTTTGCCGTTGAAAGCAAGAATTGTCCTTTTGTGGAAAACAGCATATCAATTGCCCGTTTGTAAGACGACCTCCTGCCAAGGACCAACAGCGCGATTGCCGACAAAGTGTAAGTGTGTAGTCTTAATGTCTGTACAATAAGGATTGCATGCTCAGCTTGGTTTGCTTGCCTTGTTTTCTGAGCGGCTGACGTATCGATTATTTGCAGAAGAAGCGCTTTTTTGATCTAGTAAGCAAACGAAGCGAGGGAAAAATGCACATCGACTCTGCAAAACATTAACCAGCAGCGATAAGGAAGCCTCCAGTTGTACCATTGATAAGGATTATATTTATCTTGCTCTGGTATGTTTCCTCCCCGCCGACGCTATTTGTGTGTTGTTCACAGCAAACATAACATAGTCGGAACATCGAGTAATGGAGAAAATATCGATCGTTTCCGTGCGTTTTTTCGTTTCGCATTTATTTTCCAAAATTGGATGGGTGAAGAAGGTTAAACGTGGAGAGAAGCGCAAAACGGACGCGAATTTATGTCGAGTGGTTTTCAATGAGCGGCGTCCGATGCGGTGTCTATCAATCTCTCGAACATAAATAAAAGCGAACGAGATTTCGACACAGGTTCTGTGGTTCCGGCCAATGCAAACGAATGATAACCTCCAAGTAGATGGTGATGGAAAATTGGCAATGATGTGAACTGCGGGGAGCGAACCAACGCCACACCGTGAGGAGTAGGCATGCGACAACGCAAGGAAGCGGATGACACTATTTTTATCGTTTGTTGAAACACACTGCCGCTATGGATGGGCCCCACGAACAGGGAACGGACGTGTGGAAACGGCTAGGTGAAATTTGCGGCGCGCGAATGACGGAAGCTGTGCGCCGCGGTAATAGACAGGTTTGGGGGCGACTATAATGTGCATCGATTGGCCATGATGTGGCGCTGTGCTCGGGAGATGTTGCTGCTGCACACGCATAGCAAAGACGAGAGAACTGCACAACACAACACATTCTCTTGTACGGTTTGGCACCTCGCACGAACCGTGAACCGTCTCTGCGCACATACTTCCCAAGGTCAATGCTAATGCCTGTCGGTGGGAATGAGGCCGATTTCGCGTACGCGTACACACGGGCACGATGCTGGATCATTGAGTAGTTTCGAGCGTTTTACACACTTTATGGCGCTTTGTTGGGCGGTTTAGCTAGTGCTGTCATTGTTGTGCGATACCGTTCTAAAGCACGGCGATAAGACATATCTCCCTGTGTCGATGCCGGGTTAACGTTTTAAAAATCATCACGAGAAGGCTTTAGTTTGTAATAGATGTAGTATCTAAAGCTAAACGCATTCAGTGTTCATACGCGCATAAGTAAGACAGTCAAGAATGTCCACTGCCGTAGATAAGATAAGTGAAAATACGCGAAGGCGAAACACACAATATCATGAAATTTGCCTTGTAATTGTCCAGCAAAAGAAAGGAAGGAAGTATGGTTCTTTTTTTTTGTTTCTTTTTGGTGGAATTCCGATTCGAAAATAGATCCACGACATTTATCTTCGTATCATGTAAGAACGCAAAGGATAATATTCTTATAACAGCGATTTTTTTTGCTTACACCTTAACTTAAAACTTTTTAAACAAATAAAATTTGGTTTTATGCATTGCGATCGATTGTTTTTTCGTTTAATGATTTCCATTCAATGTGACGCCTTTTTAACCTTGGCGAGGGAAGCACATATTTAGCGACTGCAGCGGATTTTCAATTCTCAGCAACTTAGTAATTTTATTGTCTAAGTGTTATTTCCTCTCACACAACATGCCTTCCAGTTGGTGATATTTATAATACCTTTACTACAGGATGTACATTTGTTATTTTTAGATAAATATTGCTTGTTACCAATTTTGCACCGAAAAAGAATGTTCTGTAGAATATACCTTTTCATTATCTTATCTGCACTTCCATTAGTTAACTTTAATACACTATCGCCGTGCTCAACTCATAAACATATGAATCGACCAATGAATTATAGATTTTTTTATTGAATCTATAACGTAGTTGCGTATATTTAGTGTTAAGAATTATTCCTGCAAAGAGTGCAAAGTAAAAGTAATTAAACTAAGGGAAGCAACAAAAGTGGCCATCGTACAAGATGAATTCCTGTGATGATCTTACGGGAAGATATTTTCCCATAAGTCAGGTTTTTTTCGAGGTTCGAAGGTGTTTTTTACAGAAAATATGGCTTACACAAAATTAGCCTTTTTTCACAAAATTACAGTCCAAAGAGAAAACTCATCCTTGTGTGAAAATCACAAATGTTCGTTGTTCTCTAGTGCGATTTTGTTAAAGCAACGTTTTGCAATTCGACGTTACTCAGAATGTTGCAAAATTTTGTGAAACTTGACTTTAAAATTTTCATCATCTATTCTTTACACAAAGTAAAGTACTTGTAGCGAAAATCATTATGTGTTTATTTTTAAACGGAAAAATTATCTGTTTGGGTTCAAACAAACAGTGCAAATGGACTCGGTTTGACAGACTGGCCGAAGCGGATCTACGAAATCATCCGTCCAACCGTGTTTTATCCTGGTCACGGCACCAAGTTTCAATTTTTGTACTCAGGCCGGACAATCAATAAGCATGGTGTATTGCGGAAAAGAGGAAAACAAACAAATTCTGAAACTAAACATTTGATTCAATTGAACTAATACACTATCCATCCCACGTATTGGGTTTGATTTCTTTTAAATATTTCCAAAAACTACCTTTTTTTTAGAGTGCGCATTTCTTAAACAGGATCGGATTGACGACAGCAGGTGCGTTAAAATGGAAGAATATAAAGGCCTCTTCTTTGAGACAGTATAATATCGGAGGTCTCGGCCTGTCATTTCCTTGAGGAAAACGAAAAAAAACATCCTGATGAGATTTGCCATCGATTCTGGCGGATCGGAAATAAACCTTCCTACATTAGTTCAACAACACAGTGTGTGGCGTTCTACGCACTTTCGTAACAGTTCAGAAAAAAATCAAACAAATTCCACCACAGAACAAACAACATTAAATGTTCCCGTGCTCTTGAACGCCCAACCATCATCATCATTATTGGAGCTGCAAGCACGGATTTGACTGTGTGTCTGGCAAACCAATTCAATAGCAACCTATAAGAGGGTTATGTCGAGCTGTACCACATTCTAAAATGTAATGAATGTTCCACATGAACAATGATGGTAACCTTTTCGGCGCTTGTGATTTCATGGTTCATCGAACCGCAAGGCTGTTGTGTGTACGTTGCCGTTGCGTACTGTTCTGACAATTTGTGCAAAGTTTCGCTCATTTTTGATAAGGGAAATTTGGAACATACAAATATCTACCCCAGATGCCCCCGTAGTTACGCAGATGTTTCGCCTTCTTGGTAAACTTCTTGCGTGACGATTATCAGCAGCGTACAAGCACATCCCTTTCCAACGATAGTGACCGAAGGTTTGTGGTACCGACCAGAAGCGACAGTACGCCAATAGTCTGCAGTTTGTGTCTAGAGCAGCGATAAAAAATACTGTGGGCGACGCAAAGTCTACATTTTAGTGTCTAGAGCGACCATAAACGGCCAAGAGACCAATTCTTACGCATTGAAGACGGGCCTTTGAAAAGTATGAAACCCACGATTTGAATCGATTGCCTTATTTCTCTCAACTGAATTTACTTTTTTAAATATTTTTTAGTTCCGAATATGTCTTATGAATGGTTTTAGTTATTGTATTAACATCTTTTCAACTACGCATAGCTAAAAAGGAATCCGGCTGATCCCTGTTTCTAACGGATAAGATAGAAAAGAACATATGAGGGAGTTGGTGTGGCGATGCAATTCTACACTAGCAGACTACAACACGAGCACTCTAAGTCGTGGAAGAGCGCAAGCGTACGATAGGAAGGTTCTCCTCCAGTGAATGACGAAACTGGTGACGAAACCGCGTGTTTCAAAGCTATCGGCCGTGTCGGTGCGAATCGGAACCTATTGCTGTGGGTGTGATAGTAAATTGACTGTTTGGACTGTCCATCTATTAGTAGCGTCACCTACGGAACCCGTCCGGTAGCTCTAGCTCTAGGAAAAGTAACTGGCGCTATATATGCCCGTATGCTGCTTTCTCTCGGGAGTTGGTATCGTTGCAGGTTGGTTTTTTTTAGGTGCACCAGCAGAGAGGATATATGAAGGTATGCGTACGCTCCCGGAAAATGATTTGAATAGCCGTGAATGAATGAATTTTCCGATTCATACAATACGCGTAGAAAAGTGTTTGCACCATCGTCACGTGATTTACTGGTGTAAGTTACAATGCGTTTTGTTTTTTTTTTGTGTAATTCTTGGTAACGTTGAATATCTGTGAATACCCCAAAAAGACAAGTAAAAAGGCTTCTTAAATGTTTTTTTGTGTGGCTACATGGAACTTTTATATTTATTATTTGTTTATCCTTCTTCTCACTCTCTGTTTTTGTCGCTTACAATTTTGTTCTGTATGCAGTACGAGTCCGCGTACAACCTTTTATAAACACAAATAAATTTAATTGTTCTTCCATCACCCACCCCACCCAGCAGGCAAGCTTTGACTTGACATTTGGCAGTGTCTATGGGGAAGCGAAAGCTTTTCACGCTTTCCAACGCCTGTTTGATTCATGCTGCAAATCCTGCTAACTGTTTCACACAACCAAACGAGCATAATGAGCGCACACCACGCACACTGCTACCGAGCGTCGTTCGATTCCAACACCATCAACGTACTGTAGTAAAACGGTAGCAGGGCTCTTGCTGGGAGAGAATGTTGAGCTTTACTGTACCCGAGCAGTGCTCTCAGTTTTTCCCCGAGTCGTCGGAAAGCTCTGCCGCGTAACCTCAATCGAAGGTGGCGTTAACTGCCTGCTGCAAACTTACTGGTATGGTAGTGGTCTGGTGAAGTTTCTTGACACACACAGTCCTTTCGAACGCGTCTCGGTCACGTCTCGTGTGAACTTTTGCTTGAACTCGCTTCAGCAACCGCGTGTGTGATAGCAATTCTTAAGCGATTAACAGCGCTGTCCCAGCTATAGGCACTTGTCTGCTGTAGTTGCAATTCGGAACCGAGAACCTTCTGGAGGAGCGAGCCCAATAATACGGCCGATTTGCTACTGTTGCATCCTTCAAAGTAAGGAAAAAGTTCCAATTTTAGGTGCTAGCTTCGGAGTTTTTTTTTCCAATTGGGGCATGGCTCCAATGTCCGTCACATGGTACTTTTTGGCTGGAAGTGCGCAATTAGTGCTGTAGGAATACCGTTGAAATCATACATTTTGCAGTGTTTTTCACAGTCCGTACTTACTAGGAATCGAATTTAATGCATTGTTTTTTCCCTTTTCTTTCTCTTTTCATGTTCTGCTCATCGTCCAACAAATGTGCACGCTACTCGTCATCGTCTGGATTGGGGACTGACAAATGCTCTGGGACGTTGTCGAATTATCAACTTGCGGTGGTACGGATGACCTTATTGGAAAATTGGAAATTCACCTGCTAAATTTGCCGTTTTTCGAACTAAAAAAGGCTAACAAATCACCTGTAATTCAAGAGTGCCCTGAAGGAGCCCCAATTTAAGTGATATTTAGGTGAATGTGTCCGTGAATAGTACCAGTGCAGTGTAAAGTGTGTTGTATAATAATTAACCGTGTACTACGAAAATAGTTCCCAGTGCAACTATCACGTTCTAAATCCTGAAGTATTGTTGAGTTTCATCTTGACATACGCAAAAGGGTGCAAAAAGAAAGGAAAGGCTCTTGGCCAGTGTCTGTGTGTGTGTGTGCGCGCGTGAGTGTGCACATATTCGTTGCTGAGAAGTTGCTGCTGCGCTAGCAGGGGAGAGAAAGAGATACATTTTGAGACACTAACGGGAAAATAAAAATCTTCCACCATTTTCTCCAAAGGCGAAAACATGGCATTTGCGGGCCTAAAAAAGCAAATTAATAAAGCAAATCAGGTAACGTGTTTTGGGGTTGAGCAGAGTTATAGCTTAAGGATAGTAAACGTTGCACACTTGTAACAAAAACGTACTAACACCATTAAGCGTTTAATGAGATTGTTCCTCAAACAAACTTGCCTTCTAGCATTACTATTGTACCTGTTTTGTTAATGCACATATTATCGTACGTAAAAATCGCACGTGTTGTGTAAAAGGTGTGTAAGACACTGCTGTAGTTTTGTCACCTATTCAACTTAATGTTCGAGATGCGCTGCAAAGAAGGGGCGAACAACAGTACTTCAATTTACATTGTGTGTTATGTACTAGGACAAGTTCAAAGTAAAATATAGGTCACGACCAAGATTTGAAGATGGTGCATATACCTACCTGTTCAGAGCAATGTAACGCCTACCCATTAATCGTTTTTCGTGGGAATGTTGAAGTGGGATTTACATGTAAAACGTTTAAAATGATTATTTGCATGCACAAGGGTTAGGTTAACATTTCTAAAAAGCCCTTAATCATTCGTTTATAATGTTCGAACTTCTTATGTTGTGTAGGTGTAGCTAAGATGGTGTAGCTAAGAAAACTAGAAGGCATAAGCATATAACAGTTTACAGATTCACAAATTGATTATGCTCTGCAGCACGCAAGAAAAGGAGACGCCTGGTGTTTTACGCTAAAGGAGTGTTAGATTTTTTATCGCTATAGTTTATTTAGTGCTAATTAACAAACAAACAAAGCAGATATTTGCTCCCAATTATTTGCACACTAATTCTTTTACCGTATTTCAGTATGTCACTGAAAAGATGGGAGGTGCTGAAGGCACCAAACTGGATCTGGATTTCATGGAGATGGAGCGCGTAAGTAGATTATCACTCACCCAATCAAATCGGAGCTTAGTAAACACGCATTTTAATGCAATGTCTTGTAATATGTCTGGATACAGAAAACGGACGTCACGGTCGAGCTAGTCGAAGAGTTGCAAGCCAAGACCAAAGAGTACTTGCAACCGAACCCGACAGCTAGAGCGAAGATGGCAGCGGTCAAAGGTATTTCTAAATTATCAGGTCAGGCTAAAAGTAATACTTATCCACAACCAGAAGGTATATTGGCTGACTGTATGCTGACGTATGGTAAAAAGCTGGGTGAGGACAGTATTTTCGGTAAGTGGAACGCATACAGTGCGTCTTTTACATTTGCTTATCTTTTACATTGCACATCTTATTGTATAAGGAAAAAAATCAAAGATTGTTGTTGGATGTGTTTTCGTTTTACTTTTGGTTGCATTTGTTTGTATTCATACATCACAGACCCATTAAAAGTCGCTCATTCAATGGCAAATATGTGCTTTACGATATTAATTTAAACACACACACACACAAACATACCTACACACAAATTCATTATTTCCTCGTACAAGTATCATTGTTTGAGGTTTGAGACTGGACTATATAACAATTAAAGTTTACAGTTTGTAAAAACTACGGGAAGTGCCACACTGATGCACACTTCCACAAACGTTTAGTCCGAACGAAGAGTAAAGGAGTATGCCAATTTCTTTTCATTTACTCCTGTCTTTTGCTTGCTATTCTTTACACCTCTTTAAACCAAGACTTAAGGGAGATTAGAGTAGATTTATGTATGTTTCCTCCGATACAATTGACTTATGGTTACTTTCTTAATCTTTGTATAAGATTTTGTTGTTTGCTTATGAGCAGTTACGTATGCTCAAACGTATTTAAATCTAATAACGTCTATAATTTAGTATAAAACAAAAGCAAAGTAACAATCTTTGTTAGATGTGTGTCCTCTCTCTTTCTATCTCTATCTCTCTATTTATTCTTTTGCAAAACGTTCTTCACGCACACCCGATCAATGTTGTATGGAATTGTTTATAAAACTCTTTTAGCGTATTCTTCGCGGCTAGTATTAAATTTTAATGGAATAAATCTTTATTGCTAATTGTACAAACTACAGTAAACGTTCACACATTTCAAATAATTTGTTTGTTATAAAATGGAAAACGAGATGGTGGATTTACTCTAAACTAATGACCCTTTAAGCAAGACATTAGCAAATAACGCTGAATTCCTTCCGTATATGATGTATGCCAATGCTCTCTTGCACACTTTCCTTATTGAGCTTTCATTTTTGTGTATATACTGTAATTTGAATAATGACAAAAATACTTATCGCAAACGTGATGTCACTGAATATTACATAGATAGTAAAAAAAAACATTAGCATACACTTCTATCCCATTGAATGTAGTTGTGGCACATGTGTTGCGTTCTGATAAACTAATATTTCTTCTATTTGTTTGTTTCTTCATTCCTGTACAACTCTTCGATTGATCGATTGTCGATACACGGCGCGCGGTTCTTCTGCTCATCTCACAACAATCACACACCACCGCCCATGTGCATATCCGGTGCAATTGATTAATGCGTTCTTGTTCCTTGGTGCCATGGCAAAACACTTGCAACAAAATGGCTACGCAAACTTCTCGCCTGTTTTCCAACCTCTGCAGCGTCGGCGTTGGTTGAAATGGGCGATTCGCTCAAGCAGATGGCTGACGTGAAATACTCGCTCGATGATAACATCAAACAAAACTTCCTCGAACCGCTCCATCAGCTACAGACGAAGGATTTGAAGGAAGTGATGGTAAGTGTGTGTTTGCCGTTGCGGCGATTAATGCTACTATCAACACTAACCTAACGTTGTGCCATACCTTTCTTCAGCACCATCGTAAAAAACTCCAAGGCAGACGTCTTGATTTCGACTGTAAGAAAAGGCGACAAGCCAAAGGTATGTAAAAACATCCAATTTTCCGAACGATACTCAAGGAACCCATTTTTAAATTGTTTACAAAAATTGTTAGTTTCCTATATACGTTGTTATTACATATTTTTTTATAAATCTTATCCAATAGTGTTGAATCGAAACCTTATCAATCTTGTTTGTTTTAAAAATGTTCTTATTTTTTATTGTGCTACTTTCGGTACTTATAACCACAAAATTATTTATAAAAACCGAATGGATAAGTTGGTAAATTTATCAAACTGAATCTTTGTTGATATCGGTTTATGTTTTAGGGTTTGGGTCGAGTTTATAATGTTGTATTATTTACCTTTATTTGAATTTTGTTATTTTGATTTTCTTTTGTTTTTTCTCTTTATTTTCATGTCGTCTGATGTAATGCAAATGATACTATATCGATTCCTGGCAAATGCACACACGCACTATCATCTTTACCCCCTCTCGCAAACCAACTGATACTTAAATATGTGTTATGTTTCAAATTCCAATGCTTAATGACCCGCTATGGTTTGTTATTGTCCTCGATGTTATACTTGTTTTTTGTTTGTGTTTCTTTTTTACACCTTGTACCCGTGTGGTTAAACTTAAAACGATGAATTCTATGTTGCTAATCAAAGGATCTCAAATTACAGATGATGAAATTAGGAGCGCTGAGGAGAAATTTGCCGAATCGCTACAGCTCGCACAGGTTGGAATGTACAATCTGTTGGAGAATGATGTAAGTTGATTAAATTTAAAGCAAGTGGTGAAATGTTATAATGGCGGTGTTTTTATACTAAATTCTTACGGAAAGCACAATGCTATAGTAATAAAATCATTATTTACTGTTGGGTTTTTTGTCGCATGCCGCATTCCTTTCTTGTGGTGGATTCTTGGACGTGTGGAACTGGTGTTTTATTCGGTTCTTTCAACATTCGACGCTAATTTGTAAGGTTGAGCAAGTCTCGCAGCTGGTAACATTCGCTGAGGGAATGCTCGATTATCATTCTCAATGTTCTGAAATATTGAAGGTATTGGTCGAAACACTAAATGAAAAGTAAGTTCACCATCATGTTATTAACCCGTATAGAGATATGCAGCTGAAATTTGTGCTCTGTTTTCCACAGACGTGAAGAAGCCGCAGCAAGGCCAAAGTCCGAATTCGTCCCCAAGACGCTTGCCGATCTGAACATCGAAATGCTCGGTTCGCAGGATGGAATGAACGGTGGGCCCCATTTCCTTAATCCCAATAGGTTGAACAATTCCCATCACCACATGTACAGCTCCCAGCAAAATCTGTCCAATAACAAAAACCACTCTTCCAACCACAACAACAATAGTAGCCACTTTAACCGCAACCGACTGTACGGCTCCCAGCAGAGCCTTGCGTCGTCGCGGAGCGGTGGCACCTCGAGTGCATTTAGCGGTGTAGGTGGCAGAACAGGCGACACGAGCGGCATTGGTAGTATTAGTAGTGCCGATGGGTCTGACATGCGCCCGCCGTCTTACGGTGGAACGTCCGTAGACAGCTGGTTGAACGCATGGGATCAGCCGAATAGTGGGGAATTTGCCGGAAACGGTAACAGTGTTGTTGGTGCAGGGTCTAAACCGGGCAAGATTACTGCAGCCACCAACAGCGGGACCAACAGTTGGTATAATAATAAGAGCAGTAACAGTACGATGTACAGTACCGCTACTACCAATAGCACCGCCATGTTTGCTAACAACAACAACTTCAGTGTACCTTGGTCAGGTGATTTGTTTTGTTATTTTTCATTTATTAGTGTTTTTATTCTTTATGATTAAGATTTTATTTACTATTCGATTTACTATTCGACCAGTGAGTAATGCAGTTTGTCTTCTTTTTCTTGAACAATCGTTTTTTTAAATCATTTGAATCATTATAAATTTTGATATTTTTTCGTCTTTATTGTTTTCGGTTTTTGTTTTTTTTTGGCACATTGATTTAGTAGATTACATATGGAGGGAGTGGTTTGTTATAGTTGATTGATTTTCCTGTTAGTAATGAGTATTTCACTAAACTTGTCAATTTATGTGAGTTAACTCGTTGAGATTCACACTTTTTTATTCCATATTATCAACAATAGATACATTTAAAGACTACAATAAAATAAGACAACATCGAATAATTGATAGTTAAAAACTTTTCTTAATAGTATACCATAAAATTGTCGAAGCTTATAATTTATTTCATTTCTTTATTCCTTTAATTATAATTTACATTCTTTTTTTTATTTTCGTTAGGACGGCCATGCCATATACAAACAACATAGAACAATGAAACCTTAATTTGTCAAAAGACTCGTATTATTCACTGGTTATTTACTATTACTTTAAATTATGTATTATAAAGGAACATGTTTATGTGCTTTGGTGCAACTATTTATAGTTTAATGGTGATTTTTAGTACAATTTATTTAATACCCATCTTTCATCCTTGTAGTGTACAAGAACGCAGGCAGACGGTTACCATCATACAAAGAATCATACGCACAAACGTACTCACGTAGACAAGAACATATTACAGACCTATGTTAAAATGCATTGCACGTGCGATGTACTTAGTGAAACTATTAGAGGGCATGAAGTAGGAATGAATTTGTACAAAGTAATATCCAGATCTATTTCGTACGGATGCAAATGTGTTCGAAAACGCGCCCAATGTTACGGAAGGTGGACATAATAGTATGCGATAGTGCACTCTTCCCGTCCTGAACCGTACCACCTATCTGTTAACGTTCATGCTGGTGATGGGAATTTGCTTCACATTTATAGTAAAATGCATTTATAGTACTGTAAGCTAGTTACTCTTGTCGACCCTGACGAGGATCTTCGAAGTCCTTGCGCAATCCTTTGCTTCACATGTTTCATCACCAACTTCACACTTATCATTTGTTATTGGTACATTGGCAATTTGCAAACTTTTGTCACGGTTATAATAAGGGCTACGAATTGTTTTTTTTTTTTTTAAATAATTTTCTAGCTGTTTTGGCTAGCTAAACAGTTTCGTTCTCAAAGAGGTACCAATTATGTGGTGTAGTTTGTGTATGTTAAATTTTGATTGCATAATACTTCTCGTAGCATTGTATCTCATACTTTTATTCGGCACATCAATAATTGGTAATTAATGATTTGACTTACATAAGCCCTACAATGGGCGTTTATGCAAAAATCCATCACGTTAAATAAATTTTCTTTATGTGCTCCAATTTGTCCTAACCTAGAAGTTGTCATTAAATTAAAAAAATATCAAATTTACGAAAAACAGCTATTGGATCCCGTTTGTGGTATTTGCTATTCATGGTAATACAGTACACGTGTGGATTTTGGCTGGCATTTGTCCTTAAATCTGAACAGATTGTATCGTGTCCCGAGTGCAAGTCGGAGATTGCAATATTCTCGTTCATGCTATGATATTTTCTGGCAACGAATCTTTGATGCAAACATTTAAACTTTATCGTTTGTTTCAACTTTTGCTTGTTTCAATTTTGCCATTTCCTCCCTTTTTATTCAGTCCCGAATATTTACCTACAGTTTTCCTTTTATACATGATATACTTATTGGCATACGAAGTACTATTTGTCCCCTATTTGTCGATCAATGGTATGAACATGTGTGTCTTTCTGAATGATTGTTTATATATCTTCCTATATATCTCTTTCTCTTTCTATATTTCTCTCTTTCTCTTCTCTCCCGTTCTCTCTCTTTCTCTTTCGCTCTGATTTGGAAACAATCACAATCACTGTCGTCATTGTTTTGTTTTTTTTCTTCTTAAATGTGTTTTTGCTACTTGTACGACTTACTTATCGCTAGGCGGTTCATCATCACATCTCAGTTCGCCGGTCAATAAACCGACACATCTGGAACTGTTGGGCAATGGGCAAGCACAGGCGCGTTCTACTAATGGTAAAAAGAATGAATCATCTCTTTTGGAACTCATAAGTAATATTATAATTTGGCATAATTTAATCAAAATAACACCACGTATTCTGTACATGTGGAATGAAAAGAAAAAAAAAACAATCAAGAATCTCTTTCTCAACGTCCCACTGTTTTGTCGTGAAAGATATGGTTTTGTAGCCTGTGTTTACAAGTTGAATCAATGCATTTATTTGGTTTATTTAATCTGTATGAAACGCCTGCTTGTTGTTGTTCTTTTAATGTGTTTTTTCAATCATTAGTTTGTTATCAATTATTGTGCTTAGTCCTCTACCACGTGTTACAATAAACTTTAGTTTGCTGTTTGTGTTGAATATATAATTCCGTTAAAATTGTGTTAGCAATATTCGCTTTAAGACTGCATGAATCGTCCATTTTTAGTTTGTATTAGTTTGGTTAATTATCTAAATTAGAAACCATCTGTTTCGTAGTTTTCGTTGTGTCATACGTTTCACATCTTCATTGTCTAAGTAAATGTGTACATCAGAAAATTAGACATCGACCAAATGCTCTGTTAGCTTCTCGCATCTGTTTGGTTTAGTATACTACCAGTCGAGGCATAAACAAATTAACGTACTAAGAAAAGGCAAATCAGTTGCATAAATAGCCAAACCAAAATCCTTCAAAGGATTATGCACCAGTACATGCCGCTACGATATATTTAACCTAGGCTAATAGTAGTTTGTACAAAACAGACCCAGTACCCATAGCGAACCAATACTTAACCAATCGTTTTCATGTATATTGTTACGTTTATTAGCATCACCATTGCCATCTCCGATGCGCTCTCCTGCAAGAACGCCAATGCCAACGAAACCCACACAACCGTGCTGCACAGCACTGTATGACTTTGAGCCAGAAAACCCGGGAGAGTTGGGTTTCAAGGTAAGCCATCCCATTTCTTACGCGACTGTCTGCGGATGAACTGATCATGATTTGCATTTGTTATACTTTGTAGGAAAATGATGTCATTACTCTCATTCAGCGCGTCGATGAGAATTGGTTTGAAGGCAGTTTGAATGGAAGAAACGGCTATTTCCCCCAGTCGTACGTACAGGTGACCGTACCACTGCCCAGCAATTAAGTCAACAACCAAGCGAAGCATACATAAGGTTATTACTCAAACAATAGTATGTTCAACTTACGACAGAAGAAAATCCGCAAACAAATATTAATTTAAAGACGCAGAACACGGTGCCGGGCGCACTCGCGCGGGCGGTGGAAAAAAATCGATCGAAAAATTTGTTGGGATAGTTGACTCACACGTTCACTGGTAGCAGTATATTTACTCAGTTGTGTTGGCAGGAACAGCAAAAAGCAAAAAAGGACAAAATCAAAGCACTGTTTTTCAATCCAACGAACAAGCTGGGATTGAACCACATACACAAACTCATCTTAATAGCTAGCGCCAAATCGTCACAGTGGAAAACTAAAACATTCATTACAATCTATATTAACCTTAAGTCTCCTCCAGCAATTTTAGTCTTCAATCTACGAAACTAGTTTACTTGCAATGGCATCACTGATAGGATGAAGAAAAGAAACAAAACGAAAAAAAAAAACCGTTCCTCACTTCCGACGATGCGTCTAAACCGAATCATATGAGATTAACACACACACACACACACACACACAGTAAGGGACAGCAAAGGATCGATGTTTGGTTTGTCTAACCATACCATGAAACATTCACATAACATTCAACGTAACGTAAGTCAGACATGATTGAACGTAACGGTCATTATGTGTTGGGCAAATAAGTGCGCATTTTAATTGTCTCACTGAGGAAACGTTATACCCACTGAATTTCGAAGTTCATAGTGAAGTTTTAAATCGAGGCGAACATTTTATTTAGCAAACCATAACATTTTAAATGCAAACGAACACACAACTGTTGTCGCAAGAGTACACACAATTTTAATTTCATAACCGAATTCACTGTTTTAGTGAAGCGGAAGACGAGTTTGGTTTCACATTGGCAAAAGGTAGTTCAGCTGCAAAGATTAACCTATATACGTTCATCTGATTAGAGCCAATGGGTTAGGACGTGATTGAGGTTGAGGTTGGTAGGATGTTACTGTATTTATAGTAGAAACATCCATGTTTGCCATATAGAAAGAGAGACAGGAATGGGAATGTTATGAGATTATTAAGACAAAGTTACGTTTGTTCCATGGTTTCTGTCGTATTAGCATGTTGCCGTGTTATAATTTGTTTAGTATTGCAGTTCGAGGAATCGTTCAAAGAGCGCATCGTTGATATTTTAAACATCACCAGCCACGCGTTAAAAGCATCCATCATGTTGAGTATATGTTTTGCTGAGTTTTAAGTATTTCGAGTGAAATAATATGTTACATTGTTCTACTGCTACAGACATTACGGTTATGAGAGCTCTCTTATTAGCAAGTCGCGGGAAAACAGCATGGTAGAATGCTTACTGTTCGGCCATTAGATGTAGAAAACACAGATGGAAAGCAAGCGTTCTATTCCGATATCTGTTGAGTAAGCAATAGAAATCAATGCAAGCATGCGGTTGTTTGTTTGGTTGATTGTTACTATTTTATTTTATATCCAATGCTAACTTTAATTATGCTATTGAGCGGCTAACAGAACAACGTGTGTAACCATAATTGTATCAATATTGTTCTGTTGATATAAAGCAAGCATGTAAGAAGTATATACACATATCTAGTTAGTCTATGTGCTTGGTTAGGATTTTTTTTACATCCCTTCAGTTCAATTAGAGCCTTTTGGCAGTAAGTGGCTTTGTGGGTTGGTACTACAAAATACCATTGCTCAATGTCCAAAAACTTCAGTAGGGGAAACTCATAGTATGGCGTGGTTACATGCTTTTCCGTTAAAACGACTAATTTTAATTTCTGAATTCCTCCATCCTCACAGTTTTATGGACGCGTACACGAGCTTCGCTTACATGCTGGTGCAGAACGAACGTTGCGTGTCTGTATTATTTTTGCAATTTTGGCACACGAATATTTCGGTTAACATATTTTTGTTGTTGTGTGCCACTGATGATAGGAAGCCGTATTCCTTTTCGTCGATGCCAATACGTTGCTCTAATGTTGTAATAATAAGAAATGCATAAGTTAACGTGATACCGGCTTAGAGTATTATTTGTACAGAGCGAGACGCGATTTGTATGTTACTTTTAGAGTCCTACTTTAGCATAATAACTCAGAGTCATTAGTTATGATAAAGTGAAAAATGTTTAAACAATCTGCATTTATGCTGTTTTAAGTTTGTTTTTTTTTTCTTGATTCATTCATTTTTCAGTTATTAATGTAAAAGATGAACAAATCATTCGTCCGAAATAACATTCTCGAGTTGGGCGGGGGTTCACTCTTGAACAGCTTTAATCTTGAAGGAGAAGAGAATTATCACATTATCAGTTTTTTTTCTTTTACATACATTTTGTTGCTCATTATTTCTTCTATTTTGCTTAATTTTTTTTATTCATTTGCTTGTTCATACTTGTTTATTCTGGTATTTTATTTTTCTCTGTAGAATTTAATCTTGAGTTGGAAACACTGGTGAAGCCAATATTGCTAACTGAACAGGAAATGTAGGGAAATGAAGAAAGAAACAGGAACGAAATACGAAGAAGCAGAACAAGCATAAACAAGTGACTAGTGCCCGAAAGTTCTTAGACATTTATTTACTAACGTACACCGAACTATCAAAGCCTATGAATCCTCTTGAACTAATATTAGTGCAATGATATTGACATTAAAGTATATACAACCAAAGATATTTACCCTTCGAAAGCGCGAAATAGAGTTTATTAACGATAACCACCAGCAGCAATGACATGATGGCTCCCCGCATCATGCTCCCCGCAATCGTACGCGCGTCGATTCGGCGGAAAATTGCAAGTGCCCGTCGGCTATATTGTTGCGGCGTGATGGTGGACGATGTGATGGGAACTATAGCAGAACTATATATATATACATATATGTATTTACAAAACAACAAAAACTCTACATGTCCAAACGCTTTCGAAGATCAGAATGAAGTCAAATGTTATCTTGCTGAATGGGCAACGTGGTGCAGATATAGGTAGGGTTATCAATTCTTATTCGCGACACACTACTGTTACTGTGCGTGTTTCAAAGGGACAACCTAAAACTAAGACTTTTTTCTCATATCCTTCTAGCTTTATAAGCTTCGTAATCGTTGTTAATCGTGGTTCTTGTGTAAACTTTCCACCCTTTACTTTGGATGTTCCTTAGGAAATGCCCAATGAACATGAGCGTGTGCATGAGAAAGACGAACACTGCAGAAGAAGAAGATGACGGTGATGATAAAACTATTCATTAGTACACTCGTTTTCCGCAATCCAAGACATGTTAATCTGATCTTCTTTATTCACACTAAATGTGCAAAGTCCAGCAAAGGCAGCAAACAAAACAGACACGATAAAATTGTGTACATAATAAAACAGCAGTGGGATTTCAAGTATGGAATCATACTTCGGATGGGTTCATGAATAACAGCACACTCCCACGCACTGAAGAGACGCATACGGACACTTATGTCTTGTGCGTCCGACACTTTGCATAAGTACATTAGTAAGACCCCTCTACACCGTTTTGCGGATGTGAATAGGATCGCGCAAAACAGACCCAACAAAAACCATAAATACACAATTCATGCACAAAACAACATTTCACACTAATGCAAATATTTCGTTACACGTAGCCAACGAATGTGAAAGTACGGTAGAAATTAACCATGCGGAATTATGCAGTGCAATTACGTTGAACTGATCGGTACAGAGCTAGATGTAGAAGCGCAATACCCCAATGGTAACCGTTTCCGTAGGATACAAATCAAGCACCTTCAAATTACAAATGAATCAAACCACTATGAAACCAATAGCGATAAAACACATTAGTAATGGCATCACTGCAACACAGGGTGTATCGGTGTGTTAGTTTCACGTTCGAGCTTTCCGTTAAAGTTTGATTGTTTCTACTTTAGCGGAGAACCCCTGCACAGGTGCTTCGTTACGCTATATACATGCGTACAGGTGTGGAGCGCAAGGGAAAAAGTATCCCAACAGTTACCTTTTTGTTACATGCCGTTCAGTCAAATGATGTTGAATTATTTAAATCCTTTTCGTGTAATATTTGTTTAACAATGTTTATTTAACAAAGAAATGATTTGCATTGCTTTACGAACTGTTTTCTCAACTCACGAAACCGGTTTAGTTTGCTCCAATCCATCTTTTCCATTATTAGGGCACGGTTGGAGCAGTTTTCACAATTCTGATCGGTCGCACGTGAATGATCGAAACGAATGAAAGTCAACAAACAATACTAAAATACTTTGAAATATCATCTTAAAGGACAATACATAGTTGTTAAAGTAAAATATAAATGGAGAAACAATGTGAATGAAGATAATTATGGCGTGGTGTCGAAAAACAACTACAATCTTTAAGGTTTACAACTTTAAGTGGAATTAAACGGTAGAATTAGAAGCAACCAAAAGGGTAGCAGAAAAGATAGGGTGGAACTTTTAGCTGGCAGATAGCGCATATATGGGGGGGGTGGACGCAGATAGAATGTTAGGCAAGGTCAAAGGGGGGACAAATAAAACACAAACACACATACACACACAAAGGATGGTTATAACACTCGTAAATAATTAAATACATTATATTTGAATCGTAAAAATATATAAAGCAACGGCAGCTGCAGGCATGAAGTAAAAACACACACATGTTCGTGTCTGTGGATGTGCATATACGAAAAGATTCATCAAATTGAAGTATAAATATTACCTTTACTTCAGTGTTGTGTTTTACCGTACGGCAGATCAAGATCACACAAAATGGATCGTTTGGACGAGGAGTGTGTGCAAATATTACATGTAGATTACAACACGGAATGTGCAAGAGAATCGTCGTGGGGAGTGAGAGAGATAAGATGAATGTATTGAAGATTGAAGCTACTCAATAAACGGTTCTTGAAACATTGAACTAATTTGATGGCATTCGTCTGTGGGGTTGTCTCCAGTTGAAAGGGGAATATGGTCCTCATAATGAAGGGAAATATTCCAGTGTAGTGAATACATAACCTATAACCTGCATTGGTTACAGCTTCCTTACGGTGTTATTCCGAAATTTCCATTGCCATGTTGCTGCAATAGTCACTCTCTGTCATCACTGTGTAAGACGAGCTGCATTTTAATACAAACCACACCTTGGACCTTTGGAGATCGAGTGTCTGGCAACCATTTACCCACATCACGAGCCCATCTCAACTGGAGATTCTTACACCTACTCTGTATTAGTGACAAACTGTACTGGATTCATGGCCCAGGTAGTACTCTCATAACACGACCAATTCACTAAGATACAGTGAGTTCAGAGAGGATTTCCAATGTGTCCAAGCGTCCAAGGTCCAAGGGTGCTACCAGCAGACCAGATTCTGCATTGACTTGTAGAAGAAGATCTTCGAAGTTTCTACTTCCGAGCTAAGGTAACTCTCTGAATTGCGAAGGTGAAAAGACGACCGGCGACAACTCTTTTGATGGTAGTAACAAAGGGTCTAAACATCCTTTCATCTAACTTCAACTGGCCGTTGATCATTGTCATTCTAGCCTTGAAAAATTGCATAAAATGGTTTTACTTTAAATTTATGAAGAGATAATTGTTCGTGACTTGCTGCTCTGTCACATTCTTGCCGATCTACTGCATGTTGCTGATCTGATCAGTGGTTGATTTCTCGGGATCTTCTCTGATAGTGTCCAACTTCATGGGAATCGATCTTTAAAAATTAAGAAGGAATATTAAAAGAATAGCTTTAAAAGCTTTTTTTCTTGATGTAATGTCATTGTTCATAAGCAGACAAATGACAAGGTAACTATTTCTTGGAATTCATTCACTAACGGCGATTTGAAGATTAAATTGCTGTGGAGTATAGTGAAGGCGCCAAGTGTACTAAAGTGCAATCTTAGTAATGACCAAAATTGCGAAGAGTATCTGATTCTCAAGTTCTCGATTCACTTGTTGACTTCACTACTTTAGTTCGGAACTGATATGCGGTGGGAACCGTCTGAATTTCCCTGAAGATTTAATGCAAGACGTCAGACACATAGAAATAATTCAGAGATATCGCGGCTTTTCTGACTGGTCTGGTATCATTCTCATGACGTGACCAGCCCACCGGAGCCAAAGAACACAAAAACTAAACAACAAAACCGTATTTAACGTGGACATTTTCTGTATATTTTTTTTCTGTTTCATAAAGCATTTATTAAATAATACATTTCTACACATTCGGCGCATTCTCTTGTATGTTCAACAAAACGATTTGCTATATGTACACCGGAGTTTACTACTACGTCTACTATGAACAAAATGGTGTGTATGCCGCTGTACTACAAGGAGCTTACGGTAAGTCATTAGAACTGTCGTCAGAGGAATTTGGGCTGGCGGGAAAGGGCGGGAAGGAGAAAACACGAATGGATGAAAAGGCGAAGAAGCGTGGGTGTTGTTGTCGACAGCGTTTGAACGATCTGTGCTACGCTTACAGGCTAACAGGGTGCAGGGCATTACTATATATATAAAACAGAATGGCTCTACTACCATCATTACACTAAAGGCCGGCCGGAAGCCTTATTACTGCCGAGTTTTTACATTCCACTAAAACGCTAAAAAAATAAACTGAACACGACTCTTTACGAGTATAATCGGGTATGGTTTGCTTTTTTGTTTGTTTTGCATTTAAACTCGAGGCTCGATATTGCGCTCGAGCGACGACGGTGTGCTCTGAAGGGGGAAGGTATACTAACACCTACAATTAAACGCTACCGCTCTCGAAGTGTCTTTTTGCTTCTGGCAAAGGAGTGTCGCACGTTGCCATGGTTTCCATGGTGTGTGTTTCGAGCTGATTAATTTTACATTCGAACACGGAACATTTCTATCCAACGGTAACGTGACGAGTCCTGTGCAACACACGCGTCCACTACTCTCTGTGTGTTCGCGCTTACGGAATGATGAGCGGAGCCTACTAATACTTATCATTCTTTGCAGCTTCTCCAACGTTTAGCACAAATTCAACCTAAGCTCCGCACAATATGTCTTTGAAGCGTCTAGAAAAAAGGGTTCCGTGTGTGAGTGTGTGTGTGGAAATCGGTGTACATCTTACTACAATGCTACAATGCTTTTATCAGCGAAAAGATGCACACGGACACACATGTTCTGTCCTGGGGCCGCGGTAGTTTTGCAAAACTAAACGCTATAAATACACCTCCTGTGAATCGGGTTTTGTAAACATTATATTTTCATGATATTTTTTGGCATTTAAGCTTAGTTTTTCCTCATTACCACCGTCTAAGCGTCCGCCTTGTCCAGGGGCCTGCCGGATCGTGCGCGGATTCCGTTGGGTTATTCCTTTCTTTTTGTTATTACTTTTTTGTTTATAAATTATTGTCCTTACGATAGAACCCTACAGTGTGTGCTGTGCTGTTGTGTGAACGTAACGTTAAGGAAAGGTGTACAGGGAAAGGCTTATTTCATGAAGAATTGCATTAACATATGCTGAATGCATCATTATTCGCCAGCTTTTGGTGCCTTTTTACATTTATCACGCACTCGGTCGAAGAGTGCGGCGAGTGGTGGAAAGGGGTGGGTGAGGAAAAAAGACCTAATGGGTGGATTATCAACTATATGCTACTATATTACACCTAGTACACTACCGTACTTGGAGCACATCCTTCCCAGCTTGCTCTTTAAAGCGGCTAAAACAGGGCTCTCTGAGACTGATTGACGCTATACAACCAGGGACGCTGAAAGATCCTTTCGCTGCCATCCCTGTTCTCGAGGAGATGCTTCTGGACACCGATTTTTTTGTTATCTTATATTGCGTGCGTTTTAGTTTTTTTTTCTTACAATGTGCTAACAAAAAAGATAATGAAACAATAACGAGAACGTTTATATGCATAATGTGTGCCGGGGATTGTTTGTTTTTTTCCTTTGTACCAATCTGGCACAAACATGTCTTTTCGTTCGTATTTTTTTACGCCCCTCCCCATGTAACGTTGTAACATTTACGGAATGAAAGAAGGTGTCTGAAATGTCTAAAACGGCACATTGGCCCGAAAACGGTTTGCGGCGTTACCAGCAACACAAACGCAAAGTGGGGAAATTAATGCTAAATATCATATCCTTTCGCTTGAACCATCGCCATGCTGCCGTTTTCTTTTGCTTGCCAGATTTGCCGACCATTTAAGTAGCCATTTAGCGCCACTACTTTGCCCTATACTTATAATTTGTACCATCTGTTTACTATTAACAAATCCCCCTCCATCCATCGAATAGTCGGCCCATCGCAGATCACACACGCATACAATCCCAAACACACACACACATGGTGATGCGGTTTGATAGTATATTTATAAAATATGCGTACACTTAAGTATGTTTTTTGTTGGGTTTGTTTTCCGTTTTTTCTTCTCGTTTTTTTTTCTTACTTCTTTGTCATTTAATGTCAATTTTAAACAGCATAATTGGTGCTACTAGTCCGTACTACTAATATACTTTTCACAGTTTCACCGGAAACTTTGAGTTCCAGCTTTCGTGTGTATTGTGGGTGTTCTTTTTTACTTTAAAATTGTTGAAATTGTGTGTTTTTTTCTCTGTTGATGTTTTTTTTTTTTACTAATCACCGTTCGTTTCATGCATTAGGAGTATTAGCAAAGTATGAGACGGAGGTTTTCCATTTTAACATTCAAAACAAAATGGCATCATTCGGGTGTTCCGGCCGGTTAAGGAAGCCGCATGTCAAAAGTGTGGGAAAACTGCCATTAAATTAAGGGGATAATACACTCTGCAAGTTTCTAGAAGCTAATTTCAACACTACGGAGAAAGCTGCTATGTTACATTGTTTGTGTAGGGAAACCCTGTTAGTGAAACGATAACAATATTTAACTTTTCAACATAATCAAAAAATCTTACGTACGATGGTTGATAATATTACAGAAACTAAGGAAAAAATACTAATTTTGTGCGATCTCCGACAGTGGCGGCTCTATTAAAATATCGTCAAACGAGTTTGACACTCCTGAGCGTCAGGAAAGTTGCGGCTAGTTCCGGTAGAGGGCGGTACCGATCGCAATCTATGCAAGCAAGAGATACCGTGCCGAAGGGCCTTTTTTAACCGGATTCATCAAAGTAGGTGGCAATAAATTTTTAGTAATGATTGTGCCCATTCATTATCCGAAAATCAGACAAAAAATTGTCCACCGATCTGCAAATTGCTGTCAGAGATACCGAACTCCACCTGGTGTAGTGGTCGAAGGAGTTGTCAAATAGGCGCCAAATAGTTAAGTTTTTGTAGCTGAAAAACAACGAAATCATGCCCGAAAATCATCATCACTTGCTGATCGCTAGAGTGTACTAAACCCCTTAAACAAGCGCAACCGATAAAAAAAGCGCACGATGCAAGCTGTATGAGTATTGCTGAAGTGAACTGTCACAATATCCAAAGCCTTTCTGTGAGACCTGCTATCTCTCTCTCTTTCTCTTTTAGCACGGAAGCACATTCAACCGCTAGAAATGCTTTTACAAGTTCTTGCGTTTAAGAACAATGGTTAAGTATTTTGTTTTTAATGTACATTTTGGATAAGTAAACTGCTCTGGCTCGCAGAGAACTAGTTGCCGTCAAGGTGTGTACATGCTTCATATGCCACCAACAAAGTGTTGCAGTGGATTGTTTTGTAAAAAGCTTCCACAGAAACAGATATATTTCTGCAAGCAGTTTTAAGCTTATCGCCCTAAATTTGGCTCGCTGTTTTAGTGGGATAACATGTGCGAAAAAAAAAGATAATTCAAGTTCACTCTGATTGCAACGACTGGAGCAAAACCAATCAATCTGCAGATGAAACAACACAAAAAGAAGCAGATAGTATCGAAGCAGAGGAGAGAGTTATCTGACCCCCTTTTTTCTGGACAGTGCATAAAGTGGAGGATTAAAGCATAAACACGCTAACGGATGCGAATGTACAATAGGGAGTTGCGATATTTGTTGATGCGACAATAGACGACGGCAGAAAACAGTTGGCACGTAGCACATCGGGGGAGAGTAAGATGTATAGTTTTGCATATGTTTTACGTTCCACCGATCGTGGATCTCGGAACTGGTTCTATCTACTTCATTGCGTTGACTGCCCTTTTGCAAATCAGGCACACTCCACAAGCGTATACACTAGTATCCCAGCAACAGCAAAACGGTAAGAATATCTCCCACGGCTTAGCCCCGGCGGGTCTTCTTACGCTTAAGTATCGCTGCTTTGTTGCTTATGTTTCGGCGATCACAAAACCGATTGCTAACGGCGGTCGAAAGTACGGACGAAAATGGTATTAATCTGGAAGAGGAGTACACCTATACGACATCGCTTCGAAATGGCGGACACCAAACACCCCGCTAGACGCACTCTTTCACAGTACGGCGGGGCCAACGAACGGTTTGCGAGTTTTGAAATGTTCAATCTTCCTGAGGAAAATCAAGGCAAAATTCGAAAACCCATTATTTGCGGTGTCCGCATCCATCCGCGCGTGCGTAGAAAGATTACTTCCGCTACTACTACCTCGCTTCACTAACACTATTGCTATCTTTAGTGGAATGAATTGACGGAGTATTTGCTCTGTGTGTGTGTGTGGCTGTGTCTGTCTCCAGTAAGTCAGCGATCAACACTAGTTTGTTTTAAATATTAGAAAGAGATGCATGGTTGTGTTGCTATCTTCTTCCCGTTTGATACTTCGCCTCCTGGGCTTGTCTAAAGATATTGCTCCGGTGCGATTACCTTTACCAGGCGACGTCAACGGCCGGGAAATTACAGTGACGCGTACAGCTCGAACCGATGGTGACGTTGAAAGTAACGCCTCAGATAGCTCTGCTCGTACCCGATCGGAGCCCGCTCGACCGTATGACGAACGTTGGGCCGATCGGCACCGGACAGTGCCATCACCACCGGTGGCATCGCGTATCATTCGTGAAGGTTTTTGCTGAGCAGCAAGTTGTTGTGGTGCCCCGACAGATGGCGCACCAGCTCCTGCAGCGTTTCGAAGTACAGCGTACAGAAGCAGCAGGTGTATCGACCGCCCGCCTCCGGCGAGTTGATGATGTTCCGATGCACCGAGCAGAGATGCTTCAGCAGGTGCGCTTTCTGCTTAAACATTGCCACGCACAACCGGCACGCGAACGGCTTTTCGCCGGTGTGGACACGCAGGTGGGTCTTCAGGTTCCAGGACATGCCGAACTGCTTGCCGCAGTACTCGCACCGATATTCGCGCACCGGTGTGTTACCACTGCTTAGGCCACCACCTCCACCACCACCGCCTCCGCTGGCCGTGGAGCCAGACCCGGATCCAGCTAAACTGCTCGCAGCACTGCCACCGCTGCCACCGCACGCGCCACTACCGCCCGACCGAGCACTCAGTACCGCTTCCGCCTGACTGTTTTCGAAGTTCTTCATCTGCTGTATCAGCTCGGCGGGGCTCGTGTCGGTGTTGGCGCTGGCCGCGTGCAAATACGGCACCGCCAGCAGATCCGCCGGCCCGCCGGGCAGTGCCGCCAGGGCAGCGGACGGCCAAGGGTACACGAACGGTGCGACCGCCAGCTTGTTGTCCGCACTGGGCGGACGTATCCGGTTGTTGTTGTTACTGCTGGTGTTGTTGTTGTTGTTGTTATTGCTGGACGAATGGTTGGTACCGAGCGCCGCAATGTCGGTGGGACGGGGTGTACCGGGTGACCCAGGTCGCGCATCTAGTGGAAGGCAAACATCAAGTTGAAACGGAGTCGGTTAGAGGTTGTCTAACTAGCGAAAGGGAGAGCTCCTGGCAATAGCCCAAGGATGTTGTGCGGTGGCCATGGCCTTACCTGGCAGGTACGTCGGTGGTGCCGAGAGGAAGCACTTGCGTGTCCGCAGATCCTCCAAATAGCTGGGCACGAACGGTGGATTCTGTGCCGGCGAGTTGTGAAATCCGGGCCGCCGCTTCCGGTGCGGTGTCACGACATAGTTGTCCGGCGAACCGTGAAGCAGCTCGTGGTCGAGCGGTTTCAACGATTCGGCATCGGACTGTATGTAGTACGCTTTCCGCTTGGTGCGAAACGGGTCCAAATATCGCGTGGGAAGCAAATTCTAGATGTGGAGCAAAGGAAAGGTCAGTCCAGCACTGAGGCTGCCAGCGCAGCGCGGCACACTTGACGGCCCTTACCTTCGTCGGTGCGTTGCCTATCGTTTCGACGTCGATATTGGCATCGTCCGAATCACCGTCCTGGTGTTGCTGCTGTTGCTTCACGATGGACAGATTGACGGGATCGGAAGAGCTGCGCCTTCGGCTGCGTCGCGTCTCGCTGCCACCGGCACTGTTGGGCGTCCGGCTGGTCGCCTCGGCCCGTGCCTCCTCGTCCAGCATGTCGCGATCCTCCACGTCCAGCTCAAAATCTTCGTCATCCTCCGGGTCGGGATCACAGGCGCTACCACCGCTATGCCGGGCGGATGGGGTTCGTCGGTCGACGTTGGACGTGCGGGATGCGTCCACCGTACCGTCCCCTCCTCTGCTGCTGCTCGATTCACTTCTTGCCTCACCCACCGTACTGCCACCTTCGTCACCGACGGTTCCACTTCCCCCGCCGCCCGGTGCGCTCCCGCCACCGTCGTCCTCATCGTGCCGATTGATCTGCTGCAGGTTGTTGTTGCTTTTGATGATGGCCTCCTCGACCTCGTCCATGTAATCGGTATCCTCGCGATCGCCGCCATCTTCCGAGCTGCCCGCGGAATGGTGCTCCCGTTTCACCCTTACCTTCCGGCTGGCGGGACTACCGTCCCGGGATCCCGCACGGTCCTGCTGGCTTTTCGTGCGCCTTCGACGATGATCTAGTGCGCCAATACCCTCATTCCGGTTGATGTCCACCAAGGGTTCTGACTTTTGTGATTCTACAGAGCGATAGAGAGAAGAAAAAACATTATTTGTTTCCGTTCTCGACATCCTTGGTCTTTGACTTCCGCCACCACTTACCACTGTCATTGGAGCAGTCGGAGTTTTTCCATATGCTCGGCTTAATTTGTAATAACGCTAAGAGATCTTGCAGATGGTGCACCTCGTTGGCGGGTACATACACTTGGCCGGAGTACAGGAAGTCGAGCAGCAGCCGGAAGTAGCATACCTGCACATCCGGAAAGTAGACGGTCGTTTCGCCCTCCAGCATCGGGGTCTCTTCCAATATCATGCTGCACCGCAGAGTAAAACAGTTCCAAAACAAAACCAAAAATTCCATTTACAATTCAAACGCATGCTCGGTCCGGTGGCGGGTGACTCTTACCGTATGAGTGGACTGGCAGCGGCCAGTACCAGCTTGTGTGCCCGCACAGTCTCCTTGCCATCGCAGATGAGTAGCAGATCGGTCGCATGCTCTCCGCGAAATGCTGCACCAATTTCCTGGAGTATGCACTCGCCGTGTTTGCTATAGTGCAGCATCAGCATTCTAACTGCAAGCGGAACAAATGAAGGACAACAAACCGTGTTAAAGAAAGGAGATATTTGGGGTGAGTAATGAATATCCTAGTGTTCTTCTAAGTGGTTTCCCGATTATCATAGATTGTCGATGGTCTACTAGCTTTGGTGATACACTATTTAATGCATTTGGCGAGCACGCGAGCTCAAACCTTTAATGCTTCGTTCTTTTATTTGTTAAAAATATACTGCTTATTCAAACAATGTACATTCTTATCTTCATCAGCAAGATTAGGATGGACAGTTCGGTAATATATAATGGAGTCAAACATAAAAGTCATTTCAAGAGTAGTTGGGAATCTCTGTTGTTAATGTAATGCTTATTTTTTACATTAAAATAAATAATAAATAGACTCTTCTTTATATACTCTCTTTTAAATATAGATTTGACAATAAAACTCCAACAGAAGCAGGTGTTATTAGTGAAGTCTTTAAAGCAGTCTGTGCCATAATTGCACAGCCACCGTGTAAAATCTTAAGCGATACATAATAAAAATTGTTTGCAAAGTTATAAGGTTTTGGAAAAACTTACGCTGTTTACAATTTCATCATATATTTTACAATTTTATCAAACAGCTCAATATTTCATATTGATATCTTGATAAGTGCAGAGATCACCAGACCAAACTAGAAAAAAGTTTCAATAATTTATAATGGTTTCTGAAAAATTGTGCAAAATTTTCACAATTACCATCAATTTTTGCAAATTTTTAAATGTTGCTATAATTTTTGCACAAACCATGACACAAATGTGTCACTCTAATTAGCATCATTAACTGCATGGGTAAATGGGTAAATAAAAGAGTTTTTTTCCATATTTTATATGAAAAATGCTATAATAGTTACAATTTTCACTGAAAACAGGAAAAACGATATTTCTTCAGTGATCCTCAAGTGCTATAAAATGGATGCAAGCCTTCGCCGACGCGCCCGACTAGCAGTGACATGAACCAATTTCAGCGATTCCTGCACATTTGCTCGTTGAAATCTATTTGCCGTCAACCTGGTTAGTACATACAGGCTGCGTATGTACACACATATGTTTGTTCCACTCTGGTGCATCGGGCAGTCGTAAGTATCTTCCGTTGCATTTCGGCGAACGTTTCGTGCATTCCCGTTGCGTGCCGTATTATCAACACCCAAAGCCAAGCGCACGCGTACTAACGCCGATGGGTGCGGAATGTGTCGGCAAGCAGAGCAAACAAAAACCCAAACAATGGTGCACAAAGTGCGGCAGCTACAAATGCCAAATCCAATGTCATCGTGGCGCAATGCCGCGCACCGCCAGCGTTGTCAGTAATGGTAAGGGGTACATTATGTCTTTGGCCACTCACAAGGCAAACCACCAGCGGGCACAACACATGGGGGTAGTGCTTTTTTTGGGGGTTGATTGATATTCACCAGAGGAATAACCAAATTTGACACTTGAAAACGAAAAAAAAAATAACACCCCATTCTCTGCTATCCCGAAGGACTTGAGGTCAAACGCCTTTCCGAGTGTATCCATTATGCAATGCAAACGTGCGAACCCTCCGGTGGGTGAGATTGTGTGAGGCGCAAGCTCCCGATCGCGGTTCGTTTCGTGCGCTGTTTCCACCCGCGATGTGGCCGGTGTTATTTGCACACGAGGAAAGCAAACGTACGAGTGTCACACACACTCAAAATCACATTCCGCTCATGGTCATGGATTGCACACGATGGGGACACGACATTGGCCTTCGGTGCGTGTTCGTTTTTATCGCATTTTGGAGAGTTCCTTCGTGATCCACCACCTGCCACCGCATCGAACGCGGGCCATCGATGCCAAAATGGTGAAAACCACCCCTCCCCTCCGTGTGCTGTTGGGTAAACGTGACCGTGAAAGCTGACAAAACGCACACCATCGTCCTGGGCATTGCCGTCACGAAAAGGGAAGCACAAACGCGCGCGCGTTCACCTTCGTGACACGCTTGTCCTTCGCCGCGGTTACGGCGGTGTCGTAACATGGCACGCACGTCCATGTGTCTCACGGTGCGTAAATTCGAAAGTCACTCCACAATCAGTCAAGCCTCGGTTCGTCACTGAAATTGTCACTAGGACGCCGCACTAAGGACGTCCGATTAATGGCATTTCTGGCGGGGCAGAAACGGAGGGCCCAATATGACACACATTGCCGGATCGGTGGGTCGGCAAGCTTCCTTCCTAGCCGGGTGTGTGACCTTCGAGGGTGCGGAATGAGGGTAGACGAGATCACTTTCTAGTTTTTATCATCATTTGCAAGCGAAAAGCTAGCGGCAACGACCAGGAAGGCAGACAAGAAAGAAGGACGGCCACGAAAGCACGAATGCTGTTGGTGCGCCCATCCCCGAGTTGCCCACATACATTGCGTATGTGTATGGTACTCGCTGATGCGGATGGGGGGAGGGGGCGAGATCTGCGGCAGCGTACGGTGAGTCAAGTCCAAGGTCATAATGAACCTTCTTGCGAGAGGAAATGCTTTGAAGCGAGACGAACGATACGGTGGTGAGTGTTCTTTCGCCGATCTTTTCACCCAACCACACCAAATTTAAGATCCACCCGTACCGTGCCGCTCTCCACACCGCCAACCACCGTTTGGTTGTGGACCTCTCGTTTTTGGCCCGAACGTCTGTGGTATTTTTGCTCCAGACACGCAACCAGCAGCCACTTTACCATTGCGGGATTATTCATCCACAACATTTTGTCTGTGCTGTAGCCGAGTTCGGTGCCTTAAAGCACTTTTTTTTGTGCAAATTCAAAACTAAGTTGCTTTAAAAAATTACTTAAAGAACAATCATAACATATTTTTATAGTAAAACAAATTATAGCAAACCATTATATATCAGAAGTCGAAAGACTTGAAGTGCTTACATCACAAAATTTGTGCCCTCCAATGCTTCTTTGTGCTGTCCGAGACGGAGAAAAAGTAAAACTGCAGTTATTAGCATGTTCTGTTATGACAATTCACACATCAATTCTTGATGGAATTCAAATTCTGGAGCAAAAGCCTTAAAACTGTGCGGCTTGGGAACTCGTAGGTGAATGTCACTGTCAGTGCACTGCTTCACCGAATGCACTCTACGAAACGATGAAGGTGGCAATGTGTTGTCGTGAAAGAGTTTTGTTCATTTGCGTTTATATTAAATACAGTCAGTCCTCGAGATACACTATTATAGCAACCCACTATAATCTATGAGACATCCGCGTATCTCGCTTTTCCGCAAAAACTAATGTTTTATATGACAAAGAAGGGGATTTTCAACCATTTTTTTTTATCTTTTTGTCCAAATTGTGTGCTATAAATTAACTCAGCTGTCAAATTTTCAAAACTAACCTATCACCGAATCTGCGTTTAAGAGGAACCGTCTATCTTGGGGACGGCTTATACTTATACAGTCGAACGTCGATTATCCGTGCTCATCGGGACTTGACCGATGGAGAAACAGCGGACAACACGGATAAAAGGTACAACTCTTGTTCTTCTTTCTGTGACCAGCATCCTGGACTCACCGCAAGAAAGGTACTCCTGAGTTGTGAAGAGACCGGATTTTTAGAACAATTGTACGGTTTTTTCTGCATTCGGGTTTATGGAAAGAATATTAAGTTTTTATAAGTTACGAAGCTTAAATTTACGAAAGTTTTTATTGAAATAAAAACTAACTTAAATAAACAAATAATATGTTGTTATTGTTGGAATCAAGAGTTATCTTGAACATTAAACTTTTATAGAAAAGATCCCGATAAATCCTTGAGGTTTTTCCTAAATCTTGTCTAAATCTGGTAGAGTGGCAAAGGTTTCTATAACAGCGATTGAAAAAAAAATGATCAACAGAAAGCACAATTCATTGCTGTGCTGTGGTATGTTCTAACAATCCAACAAAAATCAGATCAGTCGTAAGTCAAAACATGAAATATAACCCTTGTACTAAAAACCCAACTACACCGCCATGTTGTCCAGCACCGTTCACCTACTCACTAGTTGCAGTCGCGTTTCTAACTTCGTACGGAATCGTACAAACAGAGTCCACAAATAAAAACTAGTCCTTCCAAATGGATGGTCTCGCGAAACCGATCCGTTCAAGGTCACTCGCTCTGCAGGGCTCCTTGCAGCCGTACCCTACCGAGAAAGGCACAACGATTGGTTTGCGTCTCGCTTGAAAATGCGAGCGTCTCGAACCCAACGCCAGCATCGCAGGACAGCGCGGGAAAGGAAAAACTTTCCATCGAAAGGCTACCACCGACCAGCCTGCCTGTCCCGGGGTCCCCCTCCCTCGGGGGTCTATCCCGAACGTTGGCAAAACACACGACGTTGCTTTTACTTTTTGTCCGCGCGCGAGATTGTATTTCGGT
Organism: Anopheles marshallii; assembly: GCF_943734725.1. Taxonomy (NCBI): domain Eukaryota; kingdom Metazoa; phylum Arthropoda; class Insecta; order Diptera; family Culicidae; genus Anopheles; species Anopheles marshallii. The sequence goes on from NC_071327.1 coordinate 68,868,798, forward strand.
GCGCCTTTTTGCACATTCGTCGTCGCCGCCGCCGTCTGCGATCTGATTTCCTCTATGATTATGTGTGAGTGTGTGTGATTTTTTTTTTGGGGGGGGTACATGATTTATTCGCACAGTTTTTTGTTAGCATAGACGCATACACAAGCAGGCTGGGTGTTGGGTCGGATTAGCGAGGTGAGGTGGCGGTGAACGCAAGGGGCACACGAATGGATGTCAACCCTGCGGTAACCTATTAACCGGTTTATGTGCGTTTATTACGCACACATCTGATCGCAACGTGCTCTCTTTCGCGCTTCATTCGTTTCTCCCTAGCAGTCCTTCAATTTCCCTGTGAGTGTTTTTTTTTTCGTTCGTTTCTAGCGAGATGCACTCAACCATCATCGCGGTGTGCTTAGATGTGCAAAACCCTTGCTCTGGGGCTGTTTAAATTTGACTAACACATCGCAGCCTGCTGTGATGGCCAGCTTTCGGGTAGATGGATGGGCGGTGTTGGCGGAACCACTACACGCTCACACACACACACACTAACATTTAGACAGGCGTATATAATGTAGGTCTCTTCATCCTTTTGGTGCACAGCGCCCGCATATCATCAGGGGGGGGGGGGGGGTTATGGAACACACCACATGAATCACGGAACCTGGACGACGGACGTCACCCAATTGGCTTGCCAGCATCCAGTGATTCGAACGCGGAAGGTGAGTCACGCGACTCTTTTTATAGCAGCACTTTTATAGCATTTCGCGAATGCATTTATGATTATTGCCGGAACAATTTCTCGGTGGGCAAAGAACATTCGCAACCCCTCCACGCAACACACACCCAAATTGCTTCATTTCTTCATTACACGCGCACTCACTCATGGGTGTGTGTGTGTGTGCGGATCAGCAGCGGCAGACAGGAAACCCTACCCTTTCGCAACGCTGCCCGGTTTGCGAGCAGCGAGCAACATGTGAGATTGTTGCACAAGCGAAACGAAGAAGAGAGTGAACGGGGGGGGAGAAGGGGAGGGCTGTTGGCTGCTTCACCCCGCCATTGTGGGTCTGTGGCACCCCGCACAACCAGACTTTCACGGTTTGCACCGACTTTTCAAGGTCACACATTCTCTTGTTTCGTTCGGCTGCTTCGTTTTAGCCGCGTCTTTCCATTTTTTCGCTGTTGTTGCTTTCGGTCTTGCCGATGTGCAGCGAACGAAGCGAACACTTGGCCAGCGTGCCTTCAGACACGGGGCTCAGCTTCTTCGCACGACTTAGACGCAGCAGACTCCTCTTCCTCCCCCCCTTTTTCTAACCTCTTCTCTGCTCTTTTGGCCTTTCTCTACCCTTTCTTGGTACGTATTTTCGCAGTTTTCTTCTGTCGCTGCGCGATCTGGGCCCTGCTGCTGCGGCCGCCGCTCTTCGCAGAACTTTGGAGCGTATGTTTCGGGGGTTTGGTGGATGTATGTTGTTTTTTTGCCAATCTTCTATTCAAATCCATTCCATTCCGTCCCTCTCCTGCCCGCTTATCTCGTGGCCGATGCGCGTATAGTAGATGCACAAGAGAGATTATGGCCGCCTCTCGGCGATTATTTCACTCACCAAAACACACGTCCTCGCGCCGGTTCCTGCGCACCGACCGTCTGGACTTTTTCCTTTTCTTTCTTTCTTCGGTCATTTCGGTGCTGATTTTTGTCGGTTTGCGCAAAAAACCTATCCATCTTGGCCGCATTTCCCGATCCTGGCCGCATAGACCCCCTCTCCCGCACCCCACCCCTTTCCTTCCCATTCGGTGGGGTTTCGTTCTGATCGTTGCGGATGATCGAGAGAATGCAGGGAGAAGCAAGCAGGCACTTCTTAAGACTGACCGCATGTTGTGGAACCGGTTTACCCTCGGCTGACATTTCTTCGCTTCGGACGCACAGTGGAAAGCACACCGAAGGAGAGTTGCCCTGGATTTGTGTGCGTGTTTTTTTTCCTTCTCTTGTTTTTGCTCAGTTTGAATATGCGATTTTTTTTTGTATTGTACAATTGTCTGCTCCGGTTTTCGTTCTTTGCTGCGAGGTGAAAATATTCCTGCCGTGTTTGGTGTGTTTTAAACTTGAGCGAGCGATGAAATTTAAATTTTGACAAATTTTTGTAAATTCTTGATTTACTAAAATGACTGGGCGTTTAAACGAATATAAACGAACGAATTTCTACGAAAATTACAATGAAAGTACACAAACTAAAACGAAAATCTAAAGAAAATAACAAAAAGCTGTATACTAACAGCAAATATAATACAAATACACATAAGGAAAGAATATAAAAACATAAAACTTGAATTAGAGAAGCACATGAAGCATTTTTTTGGCAAAGTAAATACAATGGAAATAAAAACGAAAAACAACAGAAAAAGAAAAGAAAATATAATTTAACTTAAAATTAACAACAACTCTAAGAAAAAAATGGCAAATAAAGTGATATAATAACAAAGAACCAAGAAAAATCATAATCTAAAACAAACGGACACAAAAAAAAAATAAGTAGAAACCCCTGAGAACAAAAGCAAACGGCAAAAAAAATCAAAGGATTCAAATCAATATACAACGAAAAAATAAGCAATACTAATAGGGGTTTAATTACCTAAAATAGATAAACTAAAAAAGCAAACGATAGAGAAACAAACCCGACAAATCTAATGTAATAGGGACTGTCAATATTTTTGTTGATGTTTGTAATTTTTATTAACAACAAATTAACTTAAAATAAAGCGTCTATTGTTCTTCCACGTAGGTCGATATAGTGTCACTGTAGGTACCAGAACGACACGACTGTTAGAGCCGTGTTCTACGCGCCAATTTGATTTCCGTTTCCCGACAGCTAAAAAGATCCGAGGTGAGCTGAGCCCGTATCGTGATGATCATTATAAACGCCCTTGCTTGCTTTTTTTATTGCTAACTCCCGCTGCCAGATACACATCTGTCATCTGTTCATCGCTGAGCGCGGAACGTCGGTTTTCGTCCAAAAACGGTGCAAAACATTCTAATGAACGCACAAAATTAAAGCCGCCCGTAATGGCGACCATCGACCAGCATCCACCGAACGGTCAATTTAGTTCCCTTGGACAGCACACCAGCCCCCAATCCTCCCCCCCCCGGACCGGTCGGTGTTGCGCATCGAAAATCGCGTTTCGCCGCCCCCGGGAACCGAACAATTACGAATGCAATTGTTTTGCATTTCATATCGCAAACCGGCCCTCTCGCCCTGCCGATGCCACGAAAGAAGAATGTCCTGCCTTTTTTTTGCTTGTTTGTTTGGTGGTTCTGCTTCAAGATTCCTACTTGAGTGCTTGAGCGGGCGCGCTCGTGCTCATAACGCGCCACGAATAGGGCGACTGATTGGAAGCTGGAAGTGGAAAATGGAATTAGAATTTTGTGTCATTTTCGAACCGAACCGCGACGGAAACGGAGTCCACCCGCTCCCGGATTGGATTGCATCGAAGCGCAATCACGCCGCCGGGTTTTGCAATGACTAAAATTGGATCGCTCCCTTTCGCACCCACCCACCCCTGCAAATCTTCTCCGAGTTCTAGGAGTGGTTGGCCGCAGGGGGTAATACCATCCCCGTCATCATCCAGCAGCTGGTACCGCCAGCGCGCGATTGGCGAACCAGAAACAAGCAAAACAAAAAAAAAAAAACGAGGAAGGGAATTAAAATATTTTGCCGCGCAAACCCCGATGGCAGCGGCGGCCCCGAACATGAAAGCCAACGCTCGCTCGAAAGGGCGCGCAAAGTTAGAAAAATGAGGCGAAAAACGCTCCCGCAATAGAAAGATTTGCAATTTGCGTACGCGACGTTTCGGAAAACCCCCGGGGAGAGGGGAGGAGGGGGGTGGGGGGGGGGGGGGGGTAGTGTTTGCATTTACGACGCGGCACTCAACAAATACGCCAAAAGCCATACACATCCAACCCATTTAGGCATTTTGGGTTTGGGTTTTCTTGTGGGTGGGACAGCGCCCACTGTGCCACCGCATCGGCAACAGCAACTCCCTCCCTCCGGTACGACCAGGTACGGTGTGTGGTTCCCTGCGCCGACCGGGCGTAACTCTTCTTGTGTTCTCACTCTGCCACTCACGCTGACTCTGCCCTCCGGTCGATCGTTTGTGCAACACGTGGGAACGCGACGATCGTACCAAAGGGAAACAACCGAGTCAATGGCGCATTGCATTGGCGTTCCCTGGAGTATCGAACGTTACGTAACGTTGTGCAACGGTATAACAATCACACTGGTGAAGCTGCAGCCGTTTTTTTTTCTTTACGTTGAGTCATGCAAAGCTGCATACTGCTCCGGTGAAGTATAAACGATATTGATCACTTTCACCACCGCGTTTGGGGTTATCTCATGGAGAAAGTCCTCAGGAAATTAATTAATCCTGGTTATGGAATTTCTACACGTTTTACACGCTAATTGACTGTACCTTTACAGCGTCCACTGTAAAACGAGTTACCAGGAGTTGATTGCCCAGCGTCACAGTGCAAAAAGCTGCCGCGAACTATTTATCGTAATTCTATTCCCGTTCTCACCCATTCCCGCCATTCCACGGCACTATGGTTCAGGGGCGGACAAAGGGTTTCAAAACCAATTTATACGTCTAAATTTAAAAACCAAGAAATTTTATTAAAAATAGGATAATTAATTTAAAAAAATAATCCAAAATTTGGCTCCAATTTCCAATTTTTCAATGGAAATTCAATGGAAATGAACGAAACGGTTGAAATGATTTAACACTTTTTGCCTGTATGTTACATATACTTATGAAACTATTTACTCTGAATATAGCACCTCATTGGAAAGGGTTTTTAGTCTACTTTTATAAACTTTGTTCGAATAAACCTTCCTATCGATTTTATTAGCGTTAGCATCAAAATTGTCCCAAGAAGTCCTGCCATTATCGTAATGTTTTGTGTTTGAAGATTAATGAAGATCACTTTTTTTCTCTTGTGACCTGCTGCCCTTCCCACGTTGTTTGCAACAAAGCTTAACTGTTTTTGTGTCTGCAGTGAAAATTACAACTGCCCCTGCAGCTGTCCCTCTCCTAGTTAGATGCAATTAGAAGTTTGATTTTATTTGAAGTTGATGAAGTGTATTTTAAGTTATTAATTCTAAGTTTGCATGTAAGAGGGAAAGAAAAACGAAGTTAATAGGTAATAGAAAACACTTTTTCATTAGTTATCTTCTCTTTTTCTTGTGCGGAAAAGCTTGAAAATGTGTACCTTATCTTGAATATTATTACTTCCCGTGTCATATAACACTTGCATACCCTAGAGTTATCTAAACATTCAACGCACATTAATAAGATGAAGAAAAGTGTTTTTCAATGCTATTTAGCAATAAATCAAGATTAATCAAACTTCAAAGCTTGTAAATAAAATGCACGCGACATATGTCCGCCCGTTAGCGGTGCGCTGGACCACTGTGCATGGGTAGTGTACATCAGAATGTGTAAAGTGTGCTATACCCTGGTTGATCGGATAAACTATCGACTCTCACACCGCTACGAAAAGGGCGACCGCACTTTAACTACCCCCACAAGTACGTTTGAAACAATCCGAAGATTGTTCGATGTTGGTGCCAGATCGCCACACTCGGAATAGAACACATGCAAATCCTCGGCCGCGCTGCCGGTTTATAACGCATGCAAATTTTGCATTGCAGCCCCCTTTTTGCGGTGTGCTTCCTCGTTCCTTCCACGAGCCATACGAGCGAAGGCGGATCACTCACCAGATCTCATCTTGTCGAACGATTGGAATCCGTTTCGTTTGTAATAGTACGTGCCTCGGGGTGCTCTCAGCGTCAGCGCTCGTCGGAAACCACTTTGCTCGCCTGCAAAGCTGGGAAGTTACGAGATGGAATCACGTTTCAGCTGGTTTCTAATAAAGCATTCTCATTGTGCTCCCTTCCTTTCACTTCAATCGGGGCGCACAGAATCTCGGTGCATTGAAATGCATCGGGTCGCAAGATGGTGGGGGGGGGGGGGGGGGGGGGGGGAGGGGGGAAAGCTTTTCGTGCGAGATGAGAAGGGTGACGGCAAAGCTACCCGTTTCGCCAGCTGATTACGCCATCGTTGGATGTTTTTTTTTCTTCTTTGCTTCCCACATTCCCTTCGTTAGAACCGACGGAATGGTTAATGCTTTTATTTATGTAAGCCGTAGCAGCTTGGCTTCGCGCATCACCACACGAGACATCCTTCGCAGCTAGGATTAATGAACGGTTTAATGCGATATGCGATCATCTCCCTTTTCTAATGCATCAGCTACAATACGATAGTGTCATTGTTTTCGGTGTTTTTTTTTGCGAGCATAAAGTGTTGAGCGTTATTCTTTCGAACAGTTGCCTACCATTGTTTGCGTACACAATGTTGCACCAATGGCTCTGCAATGAGGAAATGGAGACGCATGGCCTTTGGTGATAAAACAGCAAAAAACAAAAAAAACAAAATGGTTCTAAAACCGGAACCATCCCTCCTCCCCCCCTCCTCTCCATCCGAAACCGGAATAGTCAATCTGATTCCCACGAATGACTTCATCGATCGAAGCGATATTGGTATGATTCACATCGACAAGACCCACAAGACACACAACAAAGGGATGCAATAGGCCGCTGGGTTCTTGTCTAAATGGTTCTCCGGCGTGTGTTCTCCAGCGGGCAACAGGTTGAATCAATCCAGATTAGTGTGGCAAATGCAAATCAGGGATCAGCAACGCGCACGATTCCGATCGAATGGTATGCATACGATCATTACCCGTTAATAATTGTACACCCTTATACGGAAGGGGGTGGAAGGGGGGAGGGGAAGGGGGAAGGGCTAATGTGCTGTTTACAGCTGTTCTCTTGTTTTGTGTTTTGTACGTTTAAATACTTGTAGTCTCCTTGGCAGAAGCCTTCTTCCAACTTGATACAATTGTTCGGAAGCGATGGAACGATGTGGAAATGTTAAAAATAGCATTAAAAACTTGTCCCGAAAGGCATGAAAAAAAAAACACATACTCTAGTAAACACCGTGTGCGTGTGTATTGCACAGCGGGAGAAATGAAAAGTGAAGTAAACACAACGATGCGGATCAACTTTGTGGCAAAAATATCAATAACAAAAAAAAAAGAAGCAAAGAAAAACCGGTTTTATTTCTTCGAAATGAAAGTAAAAGTTGAAAAGGCTGTGCAAAAGTGAGGAGTAAAAGAAGAAGCAAATAAGATGGAGTGCAAAAACAGCCACCAAGAACCCTGTCCACCCTAGCCACTGCGAAGAGCGCAAACGAAAAGAAGGTCAGCGTAAGACGTATGACAAAAGAACGGTGGCGCATAGGTAGAAGGACGACGCTGAAATTAAGTCCGAGCAGAGGACGGGAAATGTTTCAGAACCAGCATAAAACAGCGAGGATAGTTTAGGGCTAGCGGAACCGTACTGCGACGTGCTCTTCATCCTATAATGGTATTAAGTATCAACATCTTTTAAAATGACTGTTCAAGCAGAGAGGCATAAAAAATTCTCAACCGTCAAGCAGCAAAGACACTTGATAAGGTGTCAAACAATGCCGGGAATACTTTCCAACTTTCGGTGCACGTCGCGTGCTCGCGCGTGGGCCAATCTATCCCGAGACAGCACGAGAAAATCGGTTTCATCGGGTGCACTTCCGGTGTTTGGATTTCGTTTCGGGCGCAACAAAATGTATTACAATTTATTCAACCCCTTCAGCCTTTAAAAGGGCCCCAAAACACTGGCAGGACGGGGAATGAATGTTGAAGTATAAAAAAAAAAACAACCGGAAGTGCTTGAAATTTCGCTCGATTGATCGCTCAAAGCACAGCGAAAGGTTCGTGTCACACTTACATGCAATCGGGCTTGCAGCACATCATCACCTGCACGCGTTGGAGAAGTGTGAGCGGTCTGTGTACCACAACAGGTGGGTGAAGGAATGAAGCCGAAAGCATTGAAGAAGGAGCCGAATTCTTCGCTGGTTTGGGGTTAGACTTCAGAATTGGATATAACTTAGAAAACTCGATGTCCATAATAAGGAAATCATTCCAAATGGATAAGCTTCATTGTGAAAGATCATAACACGAACATTTGTAGGGTTCCGCAAGAACCCCCTGCCCAACCCAAAGCAAGTCTTCCCGCCAAACGGTGACGCAAGCGGGTTGTGAAGCTCATGAGGGGGAAAAAAAAGATGGCATCAGAAGATTATCTAACGCTTCCAAGGTAGGGCTTTCCACCATCGCCAATATAGAACCGCGGCCGTACCGTTGAGTGCCGCAGATGCGAAAGTGATTCTGACCGAGAGCGAGATGCTAGACCCCGCAGAGTATCGCGTTGCCGCGCGTTTGCTACCTGTGCGGCGATGCTAGTAGGCGATGCACGCGAGCCGTTCCGTACACACCTTTACTGTAAACAAATCCCGCAAAACGGTCCGCAGTGAGCGAAATGGCGGAGTGAGTGATCGTACGCGAGAACGCCACGGCTACGCTGAGCGCGTTGCGTCTATTTGCGCGTGGCTTTTTTCCCTTTTTTTTGTTTTTTTTACTTTGCGAAACTTGTGTTTGTGTGGAAGCGATCGCACGGTCAGCGGGGAGGTTGACGCGATGCGGCGGACTCGAGAGACGCCACGCTATGGAAAAGAGAAAGGAAACTAAGATTACAAAACTCAACGATTGGAACCTGACCTAGCTAGTCATATGGGTCCGGGTTTTGGGTGGAATGCGGAGAAACGCGAGACGTTTCGGTGGTGGTGGTGGTGATGTTGTGTGTGGGTACCGAGAGCTTGCGCGCGCGAAAAGCGCAGATTTTTTTTTCCATGATTCGTTCGCTACATTCGTTTACTGAGTACCCGAGGGGGGGAGTAAGAAGGGATGGATGGGGGGCCAGAAAACAGGACTGGAGATAGAAATGGTTGTGCCTATATTTTTCATGTATTTGTTTGGCGTCGCTGTCATTAGTGCTCCGATGGAAATGGTGGGGAAAAGATCGTTCGCACGGAACAGAACACGGACTATCCTCCCCCCCCCCCCTCTTGGCAGCACTACTAGCGGGTGGCTAATGGGACGGTTTGAAAAACAACTAAACCCAACAACAACAACAAAATCCTATCCTCTCTGCCACTGATCGTTTCTTCGCTTGGAAGAATGCTTGGACGTGCATGTACATGGGAAGCAGCCTGTGAAAGTGTGCAAATAATCCCATTCTCATACTCATCTGTGCTCTTGTCACACTGTTTTGTCATAGAACAAATCACTAAGCAAAGTATTAAAGAGTGCTAAGTATTTGACTGTTATACTAACGTTGCTATAATGAATGAATCACCATTTGTTCTAAAGAAATTGTGCTAAAAAAACAGCTCGTTCTTTTTTTCTCATAATGCCTCAAATCAAGATTCAACTTCAATTTTATGCTAAATTGTCATAATGTTTAATATTTGCAACTTATATATTAGGGTTGCCATAATGAATGAATCATCATTGGTTCTAAAGAAATTGTGCTAAAAAATAGCTCGTTCTTTGGGCAGATTAAATGAATTCATGATTCCTCAAATCAAGATTCAACTTCAATTTTAATGCTCAATTGTCATAATGTTTAATATTTGCGACTAATATATTAGGGTTGCCATAATGAATGAATCCTCATTGGTTCTAAAGAAATTGTGCTAAAAAACAACTCGTTCTTTGGGCAGATGAAGGGAATTCATAATGCCTCGAATGAAGATTCGACTTGGACTTCAGTTTTATGCTAAATTTTCATAATATTTAACATTTGCAACTAATATATTAGGGTTGCTATAATGAAGGACATCATTTGTTCTAAAGAAATTGTGCTAAAAACTTTGCTTCTGCTGTATCCATGCCACATGACTAGAATTTGTATTGCAAAATGTATGCAACCGGTGTTGTCCACCGACAGGTTTCAGTTTGTTAAACATATATGATTACAGTAATTTATGATAATACCCAACTGGCAAGATGCAACTCACACACGTGTGGTGCGAGAAGCAACATTACACTTACCTCCAAGCATTTAAGCACTGCTTTTCGTACTCCGGGCACAGCGTTGAAATATGAGGGAAGGAAGGTGGTTTGTACACCAAACCGATTCCCTTCGGGATGCCGCTGGGATACAGCACGGCCCGCTCTCGAGACAGCTCACGTACCAGCAGTACCGCGTCCTCTACGGTGGGTTGGTTTGCTGCCGTACTACAGCTGCTTAGTACAACCGGTTGCTGCTGTTCCGTTGTGGAATGTCGGTACCCGGACCCGAAATGTGGTTCCTTGTTTTTTTTTATTACTACTACTAGAATTTGCACGCTTCCACGCTATCTTTGGATTGTTGTCTTTGATACGCTTATTGCTGTTGGGACGTTGTATAATGCTGGGAATGTGACAATCCTGCCGAGCGGTACGTTCGGTTGGTGTTGGATAGGGAAGGTAGACAAGGCGACAGATATTGATGTTTATCGTGCATTTGGGCTGGGTTTTTTGGACAGAGTTGCCACACTAACGAACACCTTCGCACTGCAGGCCGCCGACGGAACGCTGCAATAGAAAAGCGAAATCTTCGTAAGATTGGTTTGCTGTTAAGGTTTTAGCACTAACCGGCAGATGACATTCGCTGGTAGATAGTACATAATTTGGGGTTAGTTGCTGGTCCATTTAGATGTGAATTATTTTACGATCGTTTCAAGGAGGCAGTAAAGAAAATCGTTCACTAGTCTCATCCTAGCTGTCTATCAATCGTTGGACACTGTGCCAAGCGGCAGGCTTCGATCTGTTCTACATACAGCACCGCTTTTGCCGCTGCTGGAATGCCATTGTCCGTAGGCAGTGGTGTAGAAAATTGATCGAACTGCACGGCAGCACATGAGGCAGCACTTTATTGGAAAGAAACTGGATCAGTAGTTCAGAAGCGGCATCATCACCGCATGCCCTTGTATGCTCGGTTTTTGCAAACATAGCGATAGATACATCGGCACGGCTAGATTTCGATAGATGAAAGGTACTGTTTTCACATAGAATTTCAATCGCCCAGAGATTGGAGGGAGGACACACGTGCACGGAGACTTAGATGCGCATAAAGCGAACAATAATAATTTTAGCACAGCTCATTTGCTTCATTGTTGAGCCGTATCGGCACAAGGGAGACGGGGTAGAATTTGATCTAGCGCACCAACACCGACCACCCATTGCATAAGCACCCGCCCCGGGGGACAGTAGAATGCCACCGTACGGGCTGCCAGCTTCCGCTCTAGGGTGCGGTAGGTAATGGTACCTTTATGTATCGATTCGTTTTCCCACTGCGAGGTCGATCTTTACGAGCGTGCGCTCGGCAAAAGCGCAGACAATCAGTGCCCGGGCAACACCCAACCCGTGCGCGTTATTCATGTTACGTAATTGCACGAGGAACACAACACTTTCTATCGCTCTGGCCGTCGAATGCAACGGTCGGCATGTAACAATCCAGCGGAAATGAATTGATTTGCCGTGATGTAGCACGCTTTCGCGCCACGCAGGAAAAAAAATATATAGAAACTATCACGCTCGACCTTTACTCGATCTCGCACACAATGCGCTCCGTGAGCGGGGCGAGTGTGGGTGGTTGTTTGTGAATTCTACTGACACAGTTACTATTTAAGCTGGTGCACCGGAAAAAAATGGTCCCAAAATGATTAAATAACATGAATCATGTAAATCCCTGCTGGGTCTCACAAATTGGGCTCAAACATTCAAACAGACGTAGTACTCTACTGGTTTTGTTTCTTTTCTTTTTTCCCAAATGATAAATGATAACACATATCTTCACCGGTCTGTTGTGACTTAATAACTTCCACTAGCGGGCCCTGGGGCGACTTTATCACAAATGATGTGTCTTTTGCGTGGTTTTTTGGTATTCGGTTTGGCTTCTCACTTTTTCTTACGCACACGCACTTTACAAAACCTTCAAAACCGTTCCCCCTCTCCCTTCCCCCCGCTTACCCAACACCCCCTCATGGTGGCATTGAGATATTGTGATAGCGTGAAGCTTTCCCCTCCCTCTGCAGTGGAATTGAAAGCACGAAAGTGTACTTATCTGCAACATAATCACACCAGACACACTAGTCACCTGGTTTCTATTTTTGGGACCAATTTCGTCGATTTGTTACGATAAGAGCCGAACTACGTCGATTTTGCAGCGAAGAAAGCATCTAGCATCCCCCCCCCCCCCAAAAACCAATCATGGAGTTCGGTACGGGCTTCTTTTCTGTGTCGCGCACACTTTCACGGTTGCCGGGTGTGCGCGCCTGTTTGCTTTATCAACTTCAGACATGATGGAATTTTGGAACACACGTACCAGCGTTTCCATTGTTTCGGGTACACCATACCCCTAGATGGTTGATAACATCATCCAATCTACACCGAGCGCCAGCAAGATAACGGCCAGGCGTGTATCATACGAGTCGCGTTTCGCTTTCGTTCTGGGGTGTGAAGTATTAACCACTTAATACACCATGAGGCCGGATAATCAATTGGACGGTCCGCTATGAAACTGTTCATTAGAAAGTTCTTCTTTTAGAACATTGAAATAGTTCGAAAAAAAAATTGTAAGCTTCTTTGCATCCCTTACAGGACAAAAACTGGTGAGGCGTACGCTTGAAATTCGAATAAGCAATGAATGTCACAGTTTAAACGCAAGATCTCCTTTTAGAACAAGACGTACTTGTACTAAAAGCGAACTCGTAGTATTAACCACTTAATACCATGTGGCCGGTTAATCAATTAGACGGTCAGTTTTGCGACTGTTCATTAAAAGGTTCTTCTAGATCGTTTAGAACATTGAAATAATTCGAAATAAAAACATTATAAACTCCTGTGTATCTCTTACAGGGCAAAAACTGGTGAACGCTTGAAATTCAAATAAGTAATGGATGTCACAGCTTAAACGCAAGATCTCCTTTTAGAACAAGAAGCTTGTACTAAAAGCGAACTCCTATGACAATGACTTTAGAACAATGGAAATAGACAACAGTAAGCGGCCATTTGCTAATTGTAGCCAATCTTTCTACAACTTCCAAAGAGTTGGTGAAATTTATACAAAGTAACAGCATTGATTTAATACGCATGACGCACCAAACCGAACGTAACTTTCTGCATTCCGCAAACCACACACGCAACCGTTTGCTGCGTGTAATCGATACACCGGTGCGCTCCATCGTTTGAGGAAGTCTTCTCGGCATGTTTTGCTACATTCTCGGGCTAGTGTCTCCGCGCGGCGCGACGGGTGATAGGTAAATCCACCGCCAAACACGTACCACGTATCCCATGCCACTACCCAATTGTTAAACTCGCGTAATGGACGAGGGAAGGCAACAAAAACAAAATGGACAGCATTTGGACAACGATCGGGTCACAAGTTTTGAAGATGCTCACACGTTTGTAAAATATCCGCCATTGTTTATTTTGAGTTTCAGTTCAGTTTTTGTGTGTGTGTTTTACTTTTTAGTTTTCGCGCACTAGCTGTTTGCGCGTGTTCGGGCACTCTATCGAACCTGGTAGATTAAATTTTGCCGCAAAGTAAAAAAAAAACAGCGTAAGCTTAATGGTTTTCGTAATTCTGTTTCGGTTTGCCCGCAAACTGAAACTTACCGGAAAAAGAGGTCGGTTTATCGCGTAGGTTTAGTAAGCGCATTGGCGCGTGTCTGAAACGTGTTTGCGAATGCACATTTCGCAGCCACGCAAAAGCAGGGTGCAGCTACCAAACGGAGAGAATCAGTCTTTGAGGCATCATTTAGCATCGCTTCCTTTGGATTGCGAAGGAGAAAAAAAAAACATTGTTACTAAGGAAAGAATCACCCTTAAGCACCCCGCCGGAGCACTAATAGCGGTGCTCTAATACAAGAACCGGGCATTAGGTAGGAAATCAAGGCCACCGTGTGCTTGGTTAGGAAATTATCCGCTCCTACAGTCGCTGGAGCTGTGTCGGATCAATCGCAACCTTTGTTTCGCGTATGAACGGCCACTCGTTCGGAGCGAGGGTGCATCACCCGCCCTGAGTGAATGGATCGATGTGTGTACTAATATATCCGCTCCTCTGCGCCCGGTGCCTTTCGGTACCGTACGTACGCTGCTGTACGTGAAATCTTAAAACACATTCACGGAAGGAATCGTGATTTGACGCCACAGTCGTGTGTGCCACCGCTAGCCACCAGCCGAGATCTTATCCCGTACGCCCGGCCCGTCGCTGGCGGAGAGTGTGCTGGTACCGACACTCCGGCAACGTTGGAAGGGCACAAAGATGATCGTGATGTTGCCTTTAAAAATGCGGTAGTTGTTTACTACACGGCTACACTACAGCCACGATCGCGTATGATGAGCACTACAGCGAACAGCATTGGGCGGTATAGAAGGGTGTGCTTCGCTGGGTGATGTAATCGTTCTGCGGATAAACGCTCCACCGATCGAAGTCGGAAGGTAGCGTTTGGTGCACAAAAGTGCATCGTTTTCGAGGCGAAAGGTGTACTGGTGACGCTTGTACTAAGCTCTCTGTTAGATTAATCTTCAAAGTATTAGAAGCTGAATGAAATAATGGAGGCAGAAAAGCGAAATTCGCAGGAACTCAACTATTGAATATAGACTGATGTTTTAGAACAGCATGAATTGAGCTACTCGGATGAACTTTTCTATTGGAATCGAATGAACTTTCAGACAATCAGTTTCAAACCAAAATAAGCCAACTATCGATTACAACAGAATTACAAACTGTTGCGACAATTAGTACCTTTTTTGTTGAAGTTTTTTTACTGCCTGATTACTAAATAATATTTAAACATTTCCAAACCAAATCAATCACTCTCGACTGTTTGCACGAATTTGAAGAAAACCTTAACCCTTTCTCAATTCAAAAACTATTTTCAATGACAAAACAACAAATAACAACCCCAAAAAAAAACCCCCACAAACAAACATTATCACACCAAAATCTACAAACGTAAGATGGGAAAAAAAGGAGCAAGAAAAAAAAACCCACAGGCGAACCATTCCAAACCAAAGTACGCCCCACCTTCTTGGGTAAACTTCCGAGACTTTTGATGCCGCTGTGGCAGCACTAGCCTCGCTTATCGCACCTTACTCGCCGTTGATAGCGCGATTATTTAAAGGTAAATACATTTCACCTTGGAGCTTAATTTTGACTGCCTTTAATGCTTTCGCCTCGTTTTTTTTTTTCTTTCTTTCCCTTTGCCCCACGTTGAAAGGTGTAATCGTTTGTTTGTGGCGCGTTATGCTCGCAGGTGTAGTGAGATATTGTGGGTGACTGTGTAGTGTGAAGTGTTTCTTTTTCTTCGTGTGTGTGTGTGTGTGTGTGCTGGGGTGAGATTATTACAATCGTTTAAAAGCAAAAGAATTATATAACGACTGTAACCTTTTCCGAGAGGTGCTTCAAGGGTTGAAGATCCCCTTACATTATGCTATAATAGCTAATTATAGCAAAATTTCCAAAGCACGATTACGAACAATATTGACATTTGGCACACTTGGATCTTAAGCGGAAGAAATCAAACAACAGTGGTGTGAGTGTATGCAGCTGTGTGTGGAACCATTCCGACACTCACCGCACCACGGCTCACACACTAGTGCTCATCATCCAGTTTTGGGGTAATCTGTCACATGTGGTTTTGTCACATTTCACTATCTTTCAAGGTGATTCTAGCGGCGCGGTTTGTTTGTCAGTCTGCGCAACTGCTACGCAATACGAGCAGCGGCTAGCTGATTTGTGTGGTTCGATCGTAAAATTCTCCGCTCAACTGTCGTCAGAATTGGAATGATGGATGGAACGATTTCCATCGTTGGCCGTGTATAAAAAAAGGGGTTGGGGCTCCACTACCACGTTTTTATGGCAGCTGATATAATTAAGTAATTGCAGTACTTTTCTTTATAGCAAACACTCATACTCTTCACACCCGAGAACTTTTCGGTGCGACAAGTTCTAACGAATTCGTTACGTTTCACGGTACGTACGTTACACTTTACCAGGAAAGCAGAAACATAAACATACCAGATCGCTTTCATTGCTATTAAACATTGCCAATCGTTCCAAGAGGTGGTTGGAGGTGGAAACTGCTACCGAGCATTTCTAGTTTCCCTTATAGAGATTTTCACGTGATCGACTTGCGAACGGTGCGAACGGAGCGTTTGGTTTTTTTTTTTTTGCTAGAAAGCAAACAGAGTGGTTGCACCATAGTGCCACCCATTGGTGCCCCTCCAACACCAGCATACCCCCGCCTGCCGGTCGCTTTGTTTCGCTTTTTTTTTTCTTTCTGTTGTTGTTGCTTCCAAGCACTGCATTTCGATCGTGTGTGAACGTATTCGACCTAAATTCCCCAAATTGTGCACGCCATATGCTGTGTCGCCTGCTATTCGATCACCAGTGCACCCAGCTGCACACAACCACGGTGGGCCTAGTGACGTTTTTTTTTTTTGACGTGCGGCGAACCTACGAACCTGCCCGGACCAGAACGTCTCGATGCGCGCCCCCTCACGCTCCGGGTGCAGCCGGAGCGTCCCGTCCGATTCGGAAAGCGCCAATAACGTACGCTCTCGCACACATTCGCGCGCGCCACAGAATCGGACCATCGGCGTGTGTTCTGTGGGGCCAAGCGGACAGCGCGCCCGGGACACCGCATCCCGGCAGCGTGCCCCGGACGCGCGATCAACGTCTTTTTTCGTTGGCTTTCTCGAGCGTCGTCTATTCTTTCACACATTCATTGGCACGGCGGACAAATGTCGACATTCGGTCGGTCACGGGGAGTTTGGCCAGCTAGGGACGATCATGCATTTGCTCGATCGTGTCACCATCGTTGCCCCGCGCACTGCTGTCGTGCTGACGAGAATAATTGGATGATACTGTTTGACGAATGTGACGTTTCGGCGTGTTCGGGAGGGGGGTGGTGGTGGTGGTGGTGGTGGCCAAGCTTAGTATAATACTCTTATTATAGTTTTTAATCGCGCAGTGTTAGAAGATCGTCCAAATGAATCAACTTTTCGAACGATCGCCTTCTTCATTCGTAACCCTTCATTCCGGTCAATTTCACTAAGACTGATGCCAGAAGGTCGATCAAACAGCCCAGTTCTCATCATCTGACTGACTCAGTAACGTCAACACTTAACAGTAGTAGTTTCGAGATCCTCCAGAGCTTCAGAAGAAGCTCAAAACTTTAGAACTCCAGAAGAAATACTGCAAGCATCATGATAAACAAATTACATGCCCTTCAACTTACAATTCCGTTCAGCTTAAACTCTAGCTGCAACAGCTCTTCATTTCCTCCCAGCACTACAAGCCCCTGCCAACCACTGCCAGTCTCACGTGACACACGAATGGTTAGAATGGCTCCCCCGGCGCACTGTTGCTATGCCGTACGGGAAAACGCATGTAAACGACTTTCGCCGTAGGTCATCGCCGTCCAATATCACAAACCGCCCATGTATATACATCCGAATGTGCAGACGTGTCGATTTTTGTCTCCGTTTTTTTTTTCCCCTCCCTTGGCCAACAACGGCCACCAGCGTTCCGCGCCGTGGACACTGTCCGCGCAAAAGCTACCGAATGATTGATTACGACTGCTATTTTATGGCCTCGATTTTGTGTCTCGCTGCAATAATCAGCGTGTCCGTGTGCGTGTGTTGGTGTATTTTTACATTTTGCTAGCTCACCTTAAATTTCTCCACAAGTGTCGCACCGGCGTGGGCTAGATGTACTGTTCCGCACCGGGGTGGTTTCGGCCTGCTTTCGTGAATTATCGTGTTATCATGCGCGATAACAGGCAAGAGACTTCATTTACTAATCGAAATTGGATTTGACCATCTGGTGCAGTGTGTTCTTACTGCTTTTGCTGGAAAGTAGTAGCTAGCAGAGGGGTAAAAATAGTAGACACCTAGCTAGTTAGTAACCAAGATGACCTATCAGCATTCATGGTACATATTCGGGGTGTAAGTTTTGCTATAAATATTTATAGCAAACCTAGAACTGATTGAGTTCTTGAGCGGGTTTCTTAGTGATGTCACACACGGTGCACATACACTGCGTGCAGCAAATACGGGTGACGCAAATACGTGCCCGCTTCTGTCATAAAATTGATGACGCTTGAGAATAGTGCACGCTCTGTTTTCGCCTCTGTCTCAGAACAGCGGGCGCAGGGAGCAAAATTGCATGCGGTGAAAAGTGAAAAGTTTTGCACGATCTCCATAGAAACAGCAGGAGAAAAAAACACACACACCCATAGCGCACTGAGATGAGCAATTCTTTGCTGTCGAACTGGTGTTGCATGCCCGATTCGAATCCGTTCTGTATGCGCTCGGACAGGGCGGGTTGTGGTGCGGGACAGACGATGTTCTGTGACGCCCCGCAACAGCAACGGATCCGTCACCCGGGTGTAATTTATAATTATATCATTTATTTTTGTGTACAAAATCGTCACTACAAGACCGCGCCGATCGTTGGTCAAAGGCCGGTGCAGGTCCGCCACCGGGCCCGTGTCTGCAGTGACATAAATCACAACCTCGCAAATCATAAGCCATAAGCGCGACCAGATCGGTCGCGTCGGATGGGCAAAAAAAAAAAACAACCCCCCTTCGCCAAAACGATCGCCAAGGATCGGCGACCACCACGCGCACACGGTACAGGCACAATATTGGTCAATTTCTTTTGGCAGGGCTAGATTGAAGCTGGCTACCGTCTGGTTCTGCTGCGTGCGTGCGGTGCATCGCGGGTTGATGCACCGAACCCGTTTGGCCGCGTCTAGCTCGCGCCGATCAAACACGAATCTTCGGCAGTGGACAATTTGAGAAATTTAATTTTAATTATTAATAATAGGACAGACCCCGACTGGGGCGACATGGCGACGGCCACACACGTACACAGTGACAGGTAGGAATGTTGGCCCTTGCAGGCCAAACTGCAGCAGGGTTCTTAAGGGCGTACGGTCGTCACCCGTTCGCAATGCATCACTTTCGGACCATTTCGCAATTCATTTGTTCATTGCGGCAAAGGAGAGGAGAGGGGGAGGGGGGCGAGGGGTGATTTGTCTTCTTCTTCTTCTTCTTCTTTTTCTGCCGACAACCTGTTTGGGGTTTATCCTGCCAATCAGCAGCAACAGCATTGTGGTCGTTGACGTCCATTTTTTTTCTCTTCCGCTTCAAGGAGAGTAAGATTGTACAAGGGCGAGAGAATTTGGGTGTATCTTATCTGATACGAAAATTGGAGCTCTTCCCCCCTCCCCTCCCCCTCCCAGCAGAACAATGTGACAGCAAGTAATGCTGCTTTGCGCGAGCTTATCTGACATTTGTTTCCGGAGAAATGGTGCATTGGAACGTGCGATAGATGACGTAAAATCGTCCGATCAACCATCTGCGGTTTGGCTTCGAATACTAATACTAATGCAAACAAACTTCCAGGGAAATGTCTCTTACAGCAACGCTCCTACGGGACGCAAACCGAAAACATCCGAGCCTCGAATCTCTTCGATGACGACACTTCGATTCTTCCGTCTGTAAAGGCGGTCGTGATAGTTTTGCGATGACGCAACCGAACCCGCTGCGAGAAAGTGTGCATGCGTTCGGGGCGCATCGGCGCTCCAGCATTGAAGCCAGCCAGCGTTTTGTGTGAAAGTGAGAATGAAACGAAGCGGTGGCTTTCGGTGGCCGAGTTCGCACGCCTGGGTGGGGGGAACGCCAAAGCAACGGCGGGCAGCGTGTGGCACGCACAAATGTGCCGCGTTACCTCCCCAAAACGCATGGGAACAGCAGTGAAGTAACAACCGTTGGCGGTGGGCCTGAGAAATGATGCGAAAGTAAACCCAAAGCAGAAACACACGCATAATGTAGCAAAGCTGGGATGGCGGAGGTGCGGGAAGGGTAACGAACAGAATTTGGACACACATTGTATCGCGTGTTCCGATTGATAAGCCTTGAGGGCGCACTGTTTGATAGCGAGCAACAGCTAAAGAAAGAGAGAGAGAGAGAGAGAGATTTATAGCGCAGCCAACAGGGTTTTGGGAAACGACGAAAAGAAATGTAAAGTAAGCGAAATTCTACGAGCTATGAGAAAATCTATCCCGCACGTGTGTGTGTGTGTGTGCGGGCAGGAGAAGGGAGGGGTAGCAGACGTATCAGACTCGGTACCCGGGCTAAATGGAGTCAAGTAAATGCGGTTTAACCTAGTTGAGTCGAAAACTCGTCGACCAATCCATCTCGCCCGCCCCCACCCCCCTTCCTTCGACCCCCGATCGTCGTGCGGCTCCAAGCGACACTTCGATTTCAAATGTAATAGCTGGCCAATGCTCAACAAACCCTCCACACACGCCGCTCCCCGCAAGGGGGTAGGAAAGGGGAGGGGGGGGGGGGAGGTGTATGCGAGAGCCGCATAGATCGCAACGTTCGCGCAATACAGTACGACGCGGTCAACCGAACTCCCTTCCCCCTTCGCATTCCCCTACCACCCACCCCGCATCGACCCCCACGATCGAGTGTCGCGATCATTCACGACACGGCTCACAGGCACGATCGACCAAACCGTGCGGTGAAAGGAGGAAGTGAGAGCCGAGAGAGTTGTGGAAGCAAAATGTTGCAGCAATGGCTGCGTATGCGCCTCCAACTGTGACTCAATGCTCCATGCTCCGGAGAGAGAGAGGCGGGGGGGGGGGGGGGGGTGTTTGTGTGTGCGCGTTTTGGGGTGGTTTAAAACAGACGCACGTGAGGAGCGAGCGAGCAAGGGCGATCTGAACATCGTTCGAGCAGGACGGCCAATCGGTAAAGATCATTCATCGGCAAGCGGAAAGTGAAGGAGGTTTTTTGTTGTTTTTTTTTTGTAATGCTACTGGGTGGGTGGTTGCAGAGGGGGGGAGGCGTTGGGGGGATGATGTGGAAGTAAGCGAAAGGGTTGTGGCGCACCCCACGGCGAGAGGAAGCGGAGGGTACGAGGGTGACAGCAAAAAAGGGAGTGCATGCGGAGTGGGCGGAGAGGGTGGCGCGAATGGGGGGAGGGAAAAGATCAAGATACTTTTACACTGTAGCGCTGAGACCCCATATGAAATTTATGCTCGTTGCATAATCGCTTCACTTTCGATTCATCAGCTCTGCTCTCCACATGGCCGACAGCGATCCCACGCGCGAGGGTGGCAACGGGAGGGGAGGGGGGCAGGGGAGAGCGGGAGACGATCGGTGTCGCTGTATGGGAGCAGTGTTGTAAGCATGCGGCGGCGCCTCAACACGGGCGACATTATGGGTACAGCGTACAGGGAGCGGAAGGGATCGAGAGTTTTTGTTGTTTCGTATTGTTCCCTTTCTTCTCGATCGTTCTTATGGCGTTGTTATGCGGTGGGGTGGGGGTGGGGCCCAGTGGCGTCATCTTAGCATATAATGAAGCACATTTACTAACGTCACCAGGTACTAGGCGTCCTATTGCCCCCTTATTCGGAGCAACCACTGGTTGATCTTTATGTGAATGTTTGCGGCCAACTCTCCATCGAACTGACCCTCGAGCGAAAGAGGGATAGGCTCGCGCGTGTGGAACTCCACGAAGTTTTGTTCAAAACCCGTCTACTGTCAATTAATGCTGATCGCGTCCACTCCACGCGCGGTACGATTTCATTCTACCGCGCTCGAACATCTGCTCCACATTGATAACAATTGTCCGTTCTGAGCGTGTATAGAAAGTGGCAAAAGGTGCGAATACCGACTGGCGACTTTCTTCATTGCGTGCCCCTCTACATAAGCTCTTGCGACAGCCTAATCAAACTGTAGCTGACCTACTAAACTTCCCGATAAGGAATCCACGTCTCGATTCTAGGGAGCGTACATTGGTTGGTGGCTCCGTTGCCGTCTTGTTATTCTGGTGCTGTGTTAGAAACGAAGTCCGAAGCGACCGGTATTAGCTCCGATAAACATTGTGCAAAGGATGATGTACATCGATGCCATTGCTTAGCAGGTGCATGTTTTGAGGGTTAGACCTTAAGAAGACATCGGGAGATAGGGGTCGCATTGAAGAATACTTTTGGTGGAGAAAAGCTATTGAAGAGGGCAAGGTATTGCGGTGTGTTTGAGAATATAGCAATACCTAATGGTGCATGGTGCAACAACACGTCTAGCTCTGAGTTCAAATTTCGACTTTTATCGTGTCAAATTCATTGACTATTTATGGAATTCCTGGAAGTCACAGATAGCTCCAGCTGTTTTGGGTCAGAATTGAGGTCAAGACTGAGAAGAAGATTTGATTAAAGATTCAGATTCAGATTAAAGACATGCCAAAGCCGATATTTGACAGCTCCGAGAATTGACGGTTCCAACATTGGAGAATTCCAGCAAATAAGAAACAATTTTGGTATTACCAACTCCTAACTCGATCACCTCCAAAATGTCGTCTAAAATGCAAGATACTTTCGGCTATAATCGGTATTGTTTCCAGAACTTCAAAGTACACAATTCTCCAGGGTGTCTCGAGGCATTATCTTTAACCAACTTCTAACTCGATCACCTCCAAAATGTCGTCCAAAAATGCAAGATACTTTCGACTATAATCGATATTGTTTCCAGAAATTCTAAGTACACAATTCTCCGGGGTGTCTCGGAGGCATTATCTTTAACCAACTTCTAACTCGATCACCTCCAAAATGTCGTCTAAAATGCAAGATACTTTCGGCTATAATCGATATTATTTCCAGAAATTCGAAGTACACAATTCTCCGAGGTGTCTCGAAGGCACTATCTTTAACCAACTTCTAACTCGATCACCTCCAAAATGTCGTCCAAAATGCAAGATACTTTCGGCTATAATCGATATTGTTTCCAGAAATTCGAAGTACACAATTCTCCGAGGTGTCTCGGAGGCACTATCTTTAACCAACTTCTAACTCGATCACCTCCAAAATGTCGTCCAAAATGCAAGATACTTTCGGCTATAATCGATATTGTTTCCAGAAATTCGAAGTACACAATTCTCCGAGGTGTCTCGGAGGCACTATCTTTAACCAACTTCTAACTCGATCACCTCCAAAATGTCGTCCAAAATGCAAGATACTTTCGGCTTTAATCGGTATTGTTTCCAGAAATTCTAAGTACCCAATTCTCCGGCGTGTCTCGAAGGCACTATCTGCATTGGAATAAGGCCTCAATCTCTGCATTACTTAATGCAATGCAGCAAATAACTTTCACAAACTAATTCGCAACACTTGATAGCGCGCAGCTCAGCGTGCAATTTTACCTGCGTAAACACCAAACTCTGATGTAGCTGAGCATCGGGCTGAAAACCTGGACATTCAGTGTGGGGAACAGAGCGACCGAAACCGTCGGGCCGATATGTGCACCGTGCCAATTGCATATTGCGGCAAGGCGCAACGCGCCATCCAACGTGCGCCGGGGAGATGCGCCAAAAGCCGAACCGATGCGAACTTGTTGACAAGTCAGGCGATGGGCAAGTATTTCGCCGACGGTTGCATAATGCTGCCACAGGGGGCCGGTTTGGGATGGTAGGCACTTTCACCTCTGGCGTTACTGGCAGACGCGTTCGGTTACCGGGGTGTCGGTTTCCAACCGATGCGGCCGCAACCTGACACCATCGGCAGCGGTTGGTCAACCTACTGGCTGTGAAAAGTGTATCTGTTTTGCACAGCCGCTGGTCGTTTAGTAATGGTTTTGACAAAATCATGTAACAGACCCTGGGAAGCGCGCTGTGAGATGAAGACATAAAACGACGAGTGATATAAAGCTGGTATAATAATTAATGTTTATCGGATTTTATAGCACGCTTAGGTTAAAGGTTTACTTAGTTGAATAGTACCGTGAGGAACGTTTTAATAGTTGCACACTAAAATAGTATTTTATAATGCAAAAAAAACCCCCGTAGAGTCTCTATGGATGTCCATAAAAGGGGTCAGCGATGCTCCGTTTAAAAACGTTTAATAAACAAAAACTAATCGTCACGAATTTAAATAAACATAATACGGAAATACATTTCGCACAAAAGTAACACGTGCCGGGTGGCGTTTTCCTGCCACAATCTCGTTGTTTGTGAAAGAAGCAAAAACGGGGGATCAAGCATACACGTACACCACGTGTACCAAGCCGCAAATACATGTTTCAAAATCATCAAACAAGTGTGAACTATTCGGGATCTTGTTCTTTTTTATTGGTTTGGTTTTGCTTCGAGCTCAACACGTGGTCTAATTTCATCCAAAACCTATCGACACAGCGGATGACACATTTGACGCGTTTGCAAAGTGTGCCGATCCTTGGTTTCAAGAGCGCGGCAGCCCGTCTGTTGTAACTCATGCGCAACCGGAATGCATAATGATCGGTACCCAAGGTCACGAAGCAGTGCGGCACTGGCCACAGGAAGGGAGAAAACCCCCCCTGATTTCATGTTTCCCCTTCCCGGGTGCAGCTCGATGTGTTATGGACAGTGCGGTGCGTGTGTTCGACCTGTCCGACGATGGCGCTTTTGGATGAAGAAAGAATTTCGGAGGAAATATTTGACCAATATGTTGGAGTACGCCTGGCGGGTGGTGGGTGGTTGATAAGCATTGCTTAAACCGCCTTAAACACCCTCAAGATAGTGCGGGAATGGGACTGGTCAATCGGCTCAGACCCGTAAGACGGTGGTCTGTCGGAAGTCCCACAACCGGGCAGTCTCTCCCCAAACACTGGCTGGAGGAAGATAACGCTGGAGGTGTGCTTTCTCACAATCACACTCCTTCCAAGGGGGGGGGTGGGTGGTGATTTCACGCGAGGTGCGTTCGAAGTTCCTATCCTTACGCACTGCCAAGTGTCGCATGCGCCACCCCCAAGGCCATTGACAACGGACGCGAGTGTATGTGTGCTACGCCGTCATCCAGCGTCACGACCCTACTATCAGCTCTGTCAGCTGGTTGCGACATCGGCATGCGTTTCCTCCCATACATGCTGCTGCTGGTACCGCCGCTTCGACTTTCGCTCGCCGTTCTTACTCTTTATTATTTATTAACCTTTAGCCACGGCACCGTTCCGTGTGTAGGAAAATGCGGAGCGAACCATCCCTGTCTGGCCGGTCAGTCAAAAACCCAAGCGACGATTAATGTCCGATTAATGTTTGCTTATCACACTCCAACAACAAGCTGTTTTTTTTTTTTTTGGCTGTCAACGGCGTGCCACCAATCAACCAACTCGTAGGGCTCGAACCACACGGGGAACACAACCCTCCGTACGGGTGCCCCGATCACATCGTATCAATGATTATCTATGAAAACCCCCGATTGCCCAATCACCTTCCCAATTCAGGGCCGACGGCAGCGCGCTTGGCTTCGGAAAGAGTGAACGGGTTTTTGGGGTGCGTGTGCGCGTTTCGTGGCACGATCGGTTCGCGGCGCGCGCACCGTGTGGGAGGGAAAACCCCATTGGAAGGAAGCGAATAATCGGTGACCTTCGCTGGCAAAACAAAAACTAAACCCCCCCCCAAATTGCTTCCCGCTCTAAACTAACACCGCTAGCGGGCGGGGAGGTGCAAAACACTCAGTCAGTCAGTATGTCACCAGAGAGAGAAAAAAAAACCGTCCCCGGGGCTGGCGTACAGGAGAACAACGCACTAAAGGACGGGTCGCACCGTGGCCGAAGGGCCACCAATGCGTTCGTGATCGGTTTTTTTTTTTTTTGTTTGTCAAAGTTTTCACGCTGTTTTGGGTCGATGACGGGTTTTGTTTTCGTGCCGAGAGTTTCGGCCCAAGCTGAGCTGTAACGTGGTAAGCGTAAGCGGCATAAGTGGCCGCAGACGAGTTTCGGACCGCTCACCAGCGCACGCACGCACGCATCGCTTGTGAACGCAGCTGGTATCGCCGGATATTTGACGATGACATTGGATCCGCCCGTCACACAGGTTGTTGCGACACTTTGCGTGCGTGCACCCGTATTGTCACGCGTTTGGCTCGGTATTGGTTTTGGCTGTTTCCGAGATGTGTGTTTTGTCGATCGGGCCAAACTACGCTGCTAGAGAGAGAGGAACAAAAACAACGAGGTCCACATGTTTATTTCGAATTCCCCGTTTGGCTCGCTAACCTTCCAAACCTTTACCTTCCGTGCCTTCCACACTCTCGCGGTGGGCACACTAATACTTTCGCCTGTCAACACTACGCAAACAACCGATGAAGTGTCTGGCTATTGTGTATTGTTAGCTGATTGGACGCTGAATAAGCAAGGTCGACAAACGCTTGTTAGTTTTCGAATTAGTGTGTGGTGTGAATTTGCATTTGGTACGGCGTTGTAGCCTTTTCCCCGATGGCGTTCATTACGGCATGAAATTGTTTAATGGTCACTCCGCTTAACAACAAACCCTGCACACGCGAATGTAACCCTGCAAATTACATCCGAGTGAAAGTAGCCGGTGCACGAAACCGAAAATTTCACCCACATCTGTCGGTTTGCGTCGGCCAGACCCCCGAAATGCCAGACAACTGTCGATTACGTGCAACGAGCCGCCACCGCTTATGCAACAGCGTCTGATCGAGCGATCTTTCACCGCGCGATCCCGCACGGTGCGTGGACTCTGTTCACGCGACGCTGCTGAAAGCGAAAGTCGCATCACAATGAAGAGAGTGACACATTGCCCCACGAGAACTACGCGCCCCACACACGCACAACCGATCGAGCGGTTTTTTTTTTTGTGTTTTTGTTAAGTGGGTAACGCAAGCGGGACCGCAGTGGTGGTGAAGGAAAGCGATGGCGAAGCGGCCAACTACAGCAAAACCCGTATGCTACACCACTACTACCATCGCTGCGGCACGCAGAAACGTTCTCTTCGTGCCGTTCGCACCGAACTGATTATGTTTGGCCCGGTTTTATTTCGCGGTTGCCTCATCCGTTCCGTTCCGTTCGGTTTGCTTTCTGTTTCGTCCGGTCTGCGCATTTTCCATACAATTGCGTCGTGCTCGCAATGTGTGTGTGTGTTTTTTTGGTTGTATTCCTCCTCCTTCTTCTACTTCTGGCGCAGTGGTCGAGATCGGTGCGGTGAAAGTGGATTAGCGAAGGTTAAGCCACTTACGGCGTTCGCACTCTGCACTTTCGATAGTTTCGATAGCGAGCAAAAACAAAAAAAAAAGGCAAATTCGATGCTATATCGGGGTCGGTGTGCTTCGCTCTTCGCACACCTCGCGCACAGGACCGCGAGCGTCTTCCGTGGGTGCCTTGAAATGGCTACTTTTGCTCAACCGCCTGTGCAAACATCGGCAGGCAGAGGCGAAACTGCAGACAGTCACGGTAACGTAACGGCATTAGGCCCCGCATCGGAGCCCTATCGCACGTAACGAACCATCTTCCGGTCCGGGTTTGCTCTGGGGTATTTCGAACGCCGCATACTGTGCGATCCTCACATAACGCACGCAATGGTTGACCATTTGGTTCAATGTTAGCACAGTCCTGGCTGCCGGGTTGGGGAAGCCCAATTCTTCATGCCCTTGGTAAAGATGGGCAATGGAGGAAAGTTTCTCTAGCTATACTTGTTGCTAAACAGAGACGAAGATATTATAGCAAAATCGGCAACACATACGGTTTTATAGCATGCCATATTTAGGCGGTAGTACTTAGTGTACTAAGAAGAAATGTCAAAGATTGGAAGCAATCGGTCGCCCCCACAGTTGTGCTAGCTTAACGGAAGAGGGCGCCACCGGTGGTGAGAATTCTAGTCACAAACAGCAAAGGAATAAGTAAATTGTTCGCAATATTACGCAAAACTATCCGAAGAGTTTGTAACAACCAATCATAGATGGTAGAAGTAGTCCAAGATATACTTTTATAGCGAAGCGTTACAGTCCAGGATAGATCCACATATCTCGAATTTCCGCATAGGCCGCATACGTGTGCAATATCGTTTATACTTGAATGTTCAAGAGCTTCCACCACTCGTCCTTTTTTAATCGTAATATATTCAATATATTAGGCATCTTTTTTAACAGAAACCTTGCTACTAATTTCTAAAAGATTTTTCAAAATATGAGATATTCTTAACCAATGTTTTTGCTTCATGCCTGAATTATTTGACAGAACTATCAACTTATTAAACTCGCGTATAGCAGGCACCGTGCATCTGCAGGACTACTTAAAATTCGTGTACTAAAAGCAGCTATAATTGATATTTTAAATACTAACGCCGTTAGTGGAGACACAACTGTCACAAGATAGAGCTCGTCCTCTATCAAATCGGTTAGGTCCTGTTGTAATTTTAGTTCTAATAGGAGTGACTGCAGAGGCATAAATGCATTTGTGAATTAGATGCGTTTATGCATCACTTGCATCTGATTCATTATTATAGCACAATCGCAAAATGTCAGGATTTGAGAGCCAAAATATTAAAACCCTTATATCGCTCACCCTTGTTATTGAAGAAACCAATTGATGATTACTTATTTAAATAAGAAGTCAATAAATAATCAAACAACGATCTCAAATAGTAATGCATTATATTCTGTAATGAAGATAGTGAATATAGCTTTACAATATTTTAATAAATGTAATAACTCCACTATTTAGATCGTTTTGAGTGCGGAAAGAGTCAAAATCATCAATTCTTTAACACTCTTTAATATCAACGAGCTAAAGAGAGAGAGATGAATGATGTGCAAATGCATTTCTGTTTTCTCCTTTATCGTTTCCTTCTCTGCTCAACCTTTGCAAGCATAAGTGTTTGAAATCTTTAACGAACCTTTATCGCAAAATCCGCCATTTCCTGCAAAAAAACGCCCTATGCAAAAGGAAAACGATTCCAGCGTACACCCCACGGCAGTACAGCTTCACATTAGATAATCACACGCCTTTAGATTTTCTCCTTTCCCCGGCGGTTCATTGTTTGCTCCCGGTTTCTTCCCGTTCCGCCCGTTCGCCGAAGGGGCGATGATGGTAGCGGCCGGGGGGCAGCTCGCTATTCCCTTGTTGCCGTGTGTGGGCTTTAGTTATCAACCGTTTTCTCATTTTACTCGCTTCATCAAACATAGGATGTGTCCCAAAAACGGTGCAACCAAAAAAAAAAAAAAACAACAAAACGCTCACCGAATAAAGGGTGTATTAGTGCCGAGCACACCGTGCCCTGGAAGTGTCCCGCCGGGCCGAAGTGAAAGGAAAGCTAAAGGGGGAAAAAAAGGAGGAGGAGTGCAGCCGATGGGCGAGTGCAAGATGCAAGGGGTGTGGTGTACTTTTGGTGCAAGATACAAAGAAGGGAGAGAAAAACTGCATCCCTTGCGCTGCCTGCCTATCCTCCTTATGTTCACTTTTACCCTTCAATCGGGCCCCATGTACATGGCGTACGCATACATGCAGCGCTTCTAAAAACTAAAGGGACCTAACGCTAAAGCGACAGCCCCGGCGCAAATCGAGCGCTGTGCATTTAGGCGAAGGGAACGAAGCAAACAAAATTCTAAACGCATCGGCAACAACGGCACACCAAATGTGCCCGAAGTCGATAGTAAGATTTTGCGTTTTTGTGTGAATTGTGAGCGATTGCACGAAATGCGAAAATCATAACGCGAAGAGAAATTATTCATCAATGCAAAAACATTGGTTGTGGATTTTTTTTGTTGTTTTTAGTACATTAGATTAGCTCATATAGACAAAAAATCATTTACAAATTTACCAAAACCAAACATCTCTTTAAGGTCGTTTGTTATTCTTCACTCTTTTGACTAGAAAATCTTTCAAAAAAACAACTTAAAAATCGTTGTTTTATCATATTTTTGTGCTTTTTACTATTTCCGCTGCTTAAAACACTTAGACGCCACAATTTTCAATTACCAACCAGCTGTGAGGGACAGCGGGAACCTTTAACATAATGTCAAGAGTAATCCATTTCCTCCAAAACACCCACCTGTCATCGTGAGGTTCGACTCTCTCACCAAAAAGGGCCACAAGCGTTGTGGTAAAAGGTACAACAGCAGCAAAATTAAACACACAAATAAACAAAACGGCACCGATAACGACGGGCAAACGGCGACGAACACTGCAACAGCAGTTGCCACCAGCGCGCTGATTTTGACGCCGTTTCGAACACCTTCAAGGACAACTGTCCGGATGGGTAATTTTCGGTTGATAGTGAATTTGTTTAACACTTTTCATGTTCTTGTTTGTTGTTGATTTCTCCTTACTGTTACGAAGGTTTTTTGCAGGAGCAATGGCACGGGAATAGCTTCCCGCGCTAAGGATTCCAGGTGGCAAACGGTGAAAACTCCTCAAGGACAATCAAAACCGTTGGAAAAAAATCTATCTAAATAGTTGAATTATTTGACGAGAATGGTTTTCTGAACTGTTGTGGATGTAGTTTTCCAAAGGTTTAATGTGAATATAGCTTAACAAACATAAATATAAGAATATTTAGCTATTGCTTTATATTTTGTGCCTTACAATTAAGGCTCCTAAATCGACTCAAATTGTGAGGTTTGCAGTTGACGATGAATAAATATGAGAAAGGACCTTCCCAATTTTATAAAACACCTTGAATCGCACCTTTAAGACCGTTGGGCTTGGCAAGCAATACCTCTTCAGTCAATTAGTATAAGTCATTTTTAAGCAGTTGTACGACATTTTGTGTTTAAAATATTCTGATATTTGCGCCATAATTTCTGTTAACCATAAAATATTGCTCAAATATAAATAGTTTTGTATTTTCAAATGCCTTAGCTTGAACACAACTAGAAATTGTATCCTTCAAGATTGGTTCTTGTTTCAACTGAAATCTGTCGCTCATTCTAATGTCTTATTTGATATCTTATTCGTAGGGTTCGAATTTTATTTACTGAACCATAAACTAATGTACTAATTTCTTTTTTATAGCAACGAGGAGCACTCCATAAAGTACTTGTTTTCTAACCGATGCGTTAGTTTACGTGCAACAAAATGCAAAGTATTGAAACACGCCAAAAGCGCCACGATTTGCACCCAAACAGCAGCCCGATTTTCCACAGCGTCCGTGTTACGTCATGAAATCGGCATTAAATAAGGCATCGGGCAGAGGGTGAACCATCGTGAGACGCTTACAAACACGCGCAACCAGCGCTGAAGATGTAAAGGTGAATGAAAGGCGTTCCGAAGGCAATCGACGAGAAAAAAAAGAAACGCTGCGCAAACAATGGCTGGTGCCTTCCCGCCTCGTGGCTGCGTATCGCGGCTGTTGTACGCAAATCGCAAGCGCAACCGATCGGAAGCCGGAAACCATTGCAATGGTGGAGAAATTGTTTCAAAAATACCATAAGGATAAGGCAAAATGCAACAACACACGTCTTTTGGGGAACGAAAATCGAGCTCTTCCGTTGTGTTTTAGAACTATTTGAGCCGGAAGAGTGAGATTGAACCCCGCGGAGGCTTCCCACTAACGGGCTGGTATGAGATTTATCTTTCTCAGCCTTTCGCTCACCGCTGCCTGCATTTGCATGCACAATGCCCGGCCAAGCAACCCCTTTTTCGCATGTCGAACTCTCCATCCCAACCTCCCAACATTGCCGCACTTTCGTTGTACCACATTTGGCACACATACAGTTTCAAGTTTCACACCGCTCAGGCTCTGGCTGGCGTTGGGCAATTTCGCGGCCCGTTTGTACACTTTAGCAGACGAGGGTCCTTGCATTATCATTTCCGTTCTCACTCCTGCAGCTCGCCGGCCATTTGCTCGGGGAGGCATCCTTTATTTTTTTGTACGACAGGCAATTGGACGTGTTCGGAGCAGGGAGCAGAATTTGGTGTGCAACATCCGAACGTTAAAGAGTTTGCGCTACCGGGCAAAAGGAAAAGTGCGTGCTACCCCGCAACGACTCGTCTGGGACCGGACGCAAAGGTCACAGTGGAAGGATCACCAGTACCCACAACCGACCGACCCCCCCCCCCCCATCAACAACAAACCCGCCAGCAAAACATTTTCAGCTTCACTTTTCCTTTTACTTCAAACTGGTTTTTTTGTCGAATCGTTCGTTTTGCGCTCGCGTACCACCGGCTCGCGCCCGTGCGGATGGCGATGCGGCTTTGCGTAATCGTCTTCGGTAACTTTGTTGTGCACGTTGGTATTTTCCCTGCTTCATTTCCATTTCTTCGCAAGCAAAACATACACACACCGGACAGTGGGAGCCGCGTACGCACTATACTTCGTACCAATTTGTGTTTCGTTTTTGTTCCCCCCTTGAGAAGCTCACGATGAGATGCATTTAAGGGAAGAAAAGTGTTGTTGACGAATTGAACTTAACAGCATCCGACGCACGGTGTTAGTAAAATTCATATGCGCACATGCAATATTGCTGCAACGGGGGGGAAAAAAACCCCACCGAAAGGTACACTCACCGATTCAATTAGAGGATGGTTGGGTGGAAATTTGCACTCGATTCTGGTGTTTTCGCGCCTACTGCGTGTCGCGTTTGTGCTTCAGAAAAACAGAACAGATTGCGATGTCAACCTGGCACCACCACTTAAGCGCGCACTGTCAAACGTTGCACGATCATTAGCACCGCCAACTGTGATGATGGTTGTTGCGGCACACCACTTGCTGGAGCAATATTGCGGCTTGTTTCGGCAGGTTCAGTTGCAGCAGTGGGTGCTTCGCGCACACCATCTACCGGGTGGCCCCGCTGTTGTAGCTGTTGTTGTTGGCGAAGTTAGCCAAGCCCACCAAACTATTCTTGCACTGATAATTCACTAATAATTTCTTTTTTTTTTGCGATATATTATTGATTGCTAGCAATACAATTGCACGAATTCACACAGGTTTTCACGTATTTTTTCTCTCTCTTTCCCGCTCTTCTGCTTCTCCTTACTTGAGGACCGTATTCCACGGGCAACTTTTCAGGACAGTAACATCAGCACTTCGCACCAGCATTCCATGCATTATTTCTTCAGATCGCGATCAGCTACGCACACATTTTGCCCATACGCGAGTTTTACCACCAGATACGGGTCCACTGTGAGGCACGCCCGGTGTTGACGATGTCGCACGCACTAATAAACATTGTTTTTCCCACGGCACGCAAAAAACCCCCGCAAAACCCCAACACCGTGCACGATCCGTGCCAAAACGCCGCCACACGTCCCGTGTGCGATCGGTGAATCGGGATGGTTTCGGTCGGGATGTGTTGTGTGTTTCTTCCACCGCAAACAAAAAACCGGGAACACCAGGACCAGCCCAACGGATGCGATCGAACCGAATAGTTGCAGAGAGCTCGAGGCGGACGTTCGTCGCCTGCTGTCGTCGTTGTCGTTCCGGTGAAATATCGCGCGCGCGCACGCACTCCGCTGTTGAGGTGATCACGACTGTTTTCTCTCGACTGCTCTGAGTGCCCGCGTAGAGCAAAAAAGCAACCCCAGCGCACAGCGTCGGCCCAAAACAGGCAGCGTCGTGTTGCATCCCCTTCCTGCAGCACGCGAGCTGCCAAGAAAGTGCCGCTCTTGCATGAAAGAGAGAGAAAGAGAGAGATGGGGAAGAGAGAGCCCACCCGCTGTTCGCTCTTTCTCTCTCGCTCTTCCTCTCTCGCGCTGTTCGCACAGTGGTCGTCCTTTCCCGCTTGCGCGTGCGGTGAAATGTGCTTAAGGTGATGGTAAACGAGTGCCCGTTTCGCTGTGTTTCACGAGTACGGTAATGTGTCGAATTAGTGTAAAATTCTGCTAATATTGTGTGACTCTTATTTCGTGCAATTAATATAAAATAAAATACTGTTCTCCTTGGTAAGTTTTATTATTTAAATTATCCATTGTTCTATTTATACCTGTAAATTGCATCCATCATTTACATACGTTTCAAAATTTAAACTAAATCTCACAAATTGAAAAACGTTTCCGCAGTTCTAGCAGCGAACAGTTTGCACGGAACCGAACGGAACACGACCGAGAAAGAGAGTGGGTTGATACCGAAACCGAACGGAGAGTGAGAGTGAAACGTGCGAAAAGAGTGAGTGCGCGTGAGTCAAGTGAGAGGGACCGCGCATCGTTAACCGAACTCAACAAAAAGAGAGAGAGAGAGTGAGAGAGGGATGGAAGCTACCGTTGCCTTTTCACTTTTTAGCGTGCGTTCGGTAGTAAGTGAAAGGGAGATAAGTGAAATGGTGTGTGTGTTGGGTAAAATTCGCAGCCTACTACACCGCACACAGGGCAATGGGCAAAATGTTTAATGTTTCAAATTGCTTCGTACACGATCTTTGCTGAACAACACGTGTACGGTTTAATCATGTTGATTTTTTTGATAAAACAAGCCTTTTTTGAATAACTTTAATAAAGAATATTTTCCATTAAATATGGCCCAAAGTATTTCTTTTCTATCGGGGCGAACGACAAACCGATTTGTCATACCCACACCCGCTCATCATTAAGTCATTAAACGCCTCACAATAACTGTATCAGAATCAGCGTTTATAAATCTACCAAGACAATTCATTGTACCCGCACGCCATCGGTGCTTTTGTTGCAAATATTGCAACTCATTCTCACGGCTAAAAGAGCAGCACCATTAGCACTCGCTATCGGTCACCGGGTGCCGCTGGGCAGGGAAATGGGAAATTTTAAACAAAAGGTTTTCTGGGCTTCTGGGCACACATTTCGTACAGATGCAGGGTAGATTTGTGGTGCGATTTAACTATTTCACAATTTCTCCGATCCTATCCGAGGGTTCTTGACGGATTACCGAAAAAAAAAATCATTCCTATTTGAGTACATATAGATGGGCGCCAACACCTTCCGAAGAGAAGTAGAATGTCTTCCGAACCCGTAACCTACCATGAACGTGCACGAAAAATATCAAGCGACAAGCGAGGGCAACAGAAAGTCAGTCGGTTGACAGTCAACACGTGGAACTAAAAGCAGCGGCAGCAATAACAGGCAATAACGAGCGCAATAAAACGGTGGGTTCCTAAAGAAAAGCGAAAGGAAAACTGGCAGCAACGCGAAGCCCGCGCTCCGAAGGAAAAGTGCGCACAGTTAGGCAATGGAACCGGATTAGGAAAGAAGGTCCATTGTGCAACCGGTGCGGTGGGGAGGGGGGGGGCTGGTTGGGGAAGGGGATACGGTGAGGCGGGCGAGCAGTACAATTTCATTGTTTTAGTCGTTCACAGCGTTAGCAAAACGGGCGAAGAAAAGAAACAGAGAAATGGAGAGGAAATTACCTAATCGAATCTCACGCCTACCACCACCGGCACACACACACTTTTGCTACCGATCCGCGATAATTTCGCCTCGCCCGTTTGTGGGCTTTGTTAAAGAAACTAAAACTCTGCCTCGTTTGATGCTTAACGTCGATAAGAAAGAAGCGTTTTTCTTTGTTCAATGAATGATGTTACTGTTTTATTTGTCACAGTTTTTTATATTAAACTGGGTGAAACTGAAAACCGGGACACTGATAATTTCAATTGTTAAATTAAATTTTATTATTTTATTGTAGTATAAATTACAGTTAAATGTTTAAATTTAAAAAAAACAATATTTAATTGTATTTTTTAAGTTAATATTTCAATAATCAATTCAAAATGATAATAGTACCATCGTTAACAGGGGGCTTAATCAAATAAGCTGAGTTCTTATTGAAATTTAAGTGAACGGTTCACACTGTTCGCTACATTTGATCATCAAATGACGGCTTTAAATCCAACTACAAAGAATATTTAAATAAATTCTATTTCAATTGGGCAAGAGCAGATAGTCTAGCGTTGAATGGACGACTTTCGGCTTTTCGTTCGAATCTACCTGTGTAAGGACATTCGTTTCCCACCGTCGATCTATTTTCACCGTCTTGGTACGTTTAATGATAAATTGAGTCATCATCCCTTCAAACGGCGGCTGAAGACTTTCTCCTTTATTCACTTGTTGCTCCCATTTCTTTAAAAAAAAGGACATACATCATTAATCAACGTGTATGATCCTTCGAAACTGCCGGCTGTTCTATCATTAATGTTGAACGTCGATTATGCACATTGAATGTTCTGCTTTGGGCGATCGCATTCCAAATCATCAACCCAATACTACTGCTTTATTTTGTTTTTAAACAACTTTTGCCTTAACAGTGATTTACTTATCGAATCTTCTGCTTTGCTAAATTTAAAAACGTTGCGTTGCTTCCCGTACCGCCGTGACTCTCATTTTCCACGTGAGAGCAAACCAACTGTTCGCCACACTGTGCCGAGGTTTTTTATCTCTTTCCCACCCACCTGCTCCGGACGGTTTGCCGCACAAACCACGATCATCAACAAACACCACGAACCACCACTATTACGCCTATTTCTGTTGCTGGCGATCGACGTCGACGGGGGAAAAACGGTGGTCGATACGCAGCCGTTTCGGTCACTGTGGTCACATGTGTGTAACGTGTTACAGAATTTCTCTTTCTACCGTTTCAAGGTCACGACGTATTATGTAGTATATACGGCGGTGTGGAGCATTGGCGATGTGTAGCAATGCCGTGCACTTCCGTGGCTTAGTATTTTCTGCTCTCTCGGGCTTGATTAAAAACGCACACAGTTTTACACACTCGCGCAGCGTGTGCACGCAAACGAGCGCAAGGTGTAAAATGGTCTACTTCTGCACCTTTTCCGTCCGGTGGATGTAACGTTGTGCTTGGAGCTTTCTGCGCGTTTGGACGAATCATCTTCGCTAGGACGTGCGTAGTTAGTAACCATGGTTACGGAAACAAAAGGCATGCAAAAATTGGGTTAATGTGGGATTTTTGGGGATGCTTTATTCATGCCGTTTATGCAAATCAAAATTTGCATCTTTTTTTTTTAATTTTGACAATTAAAATTATGTGAGATATTTCCAAAAAAGCATTCCAATAAATCAAAAATCAATCATAATTTAAAACCGTACGAGCAAATCAATCTCTAAACTTTAATTTATCCATTTCTATGCTCCCGAAACGTACGAACCGGTAGCAAATTGCCCTTGCTGAAAGCCATTCCGGAATAAACAGATTTGATCAAAATTGTCTAGAACGCTCTTATTCTCGCACATTTTCTGATCATTCCACCTTTTTTTTTTTGTTATTCGTGTCTGGTGTGCTTCTAAATTCCTTTTGCCTCCTACTCTTCTTGCTCGCTAGATTTCGTTAATCGTTTCCTTTCTTCTTTGTGCAACACCTTCAAACCGTCTCTTGCGGTGCAATTCCTTTCGGTTGCATTCTTCCATGTCTACGCCGTGTGCACCTTCGCCCGGTTTACAAAAGGTTTAACAGTTTGTTTGGGCGTCCTGTTTCCACTGCTTTTTTTTTCTGAAACGCAATTGAGTTTGCTGTTTTTTTTTTCATTCTTAGTTTTGGATTTTGCTCACCGTTGGGCACGGAAGAAAAACTGAATCTTTATTTATTTTTTTGGTTTTGGCCTTGAAATGTTGGAAGTATTTTTGGTGCAGTTGATATTTTTTTTTATTCCTAAAAATATCCGCTCGTGGTGGTAACCGCTTGAACGCCACTTGAACAAAAACACACTTTGTTGGTAAATGATGCTGATATATTGTATGACGATGTAGCACCTAACCGATAAGACTACATTGAGGGTGGTAATTGTCGGAGAATTTCGTATATTTATAGCTAAAACGATTCAAACGATAAAAGAGATGGATATTAGCAAATGTCACGACTTTTTATCCTTAAGTCAGTACCTCTCTAAGACACTTACTAATAAACGCTACTTACTATAATTTTTTATAGCACACTATAATATGTTTATAATTTTCTAAAACAAGTGACTGCACATACTACAAATAAGCGTTGCTTCTACTCCACAGTAGTACAGGTTCTCCACGAGATTCCTAGAATCAGTCAATTATGAGAGCACCGGTCAAATTATTATTATAGCGGACTGTGAAGATTCGCGTACCTTGAATGTCCACGTGTTCCGTGTGCAAAATCTTTTAACTTGAATGTTATAGAATCTAGTCCTCACTAATTTACAAGCAATCTGAAATGCAATAGATGTAATGCAATAGACATTTAAAAAAGCATTTGATCGATTTAGAAGGCATTATTATTAAAAGACTAGCTCATTTGCTGGAATTCTTTACCATAAATTTAGTGAACTGATAAATTTTATAATTCACCTTTATAAGAAGCCAGAAAACCTTAAAAGATCGTTTTTAAAGTTGAAAATACCTAGAAAAGTTCAAGATGTAAATTATATCAACCATAATTTCTATTGTTAACCCATAAAATAATGGTACAATCTGGAATTTACCTTGTATTACTCGATTAAAAATACAATTTACACTTGACTATCTACCTCTATCAATCTGTTGCACTATCTAAATTTAATAACGAGATACATTTATTTGTATAGCTCGTGAACTTCAATGTGATTAGGATTTAAATAGCGAAAAATTGTTAATATCATAATAGCCCTTCGTTAAATTTTCATTCATTGGCTACATTTCCGTGGCCTGCATGCGATTTGGCAAATGTAGGGCACGATCGGCTGCACTTGTTCGAGGCGGCCGTTAATTGATGAAGACAACTGCTGTCGAAGTTCAACCATCAATCCTTGATTCCCACATTGGACAGTGCCGGTGCCATCTGCTAAGGTCAAAAACAAATCAGCAATCGAAACAGCGCGGCGTAACTGCTGCCAAAAATAAACTTCACGTCGTACGCAACAAACAAACAAAAAAAAAACCTGAGAAACAACAACAAAAAAACCAACATAACTCTCACGCTGTTGCCCCCTTCCCGCTGGGAAGCCTTCGGGCAAAGGCAGGTAAACAATCACGCGCAGACCGAGCCGATTCTTTTCCACGTTGGAAAGGAAGGGAGATCCACCGATGTGACGTTTGATGAAAAGAAGGAAACACTTCTCATGAATAAGCCCTCCCAGAGCCCACCTTCCGATCTTGCGTCGAACGATCGTGCGGACGTGCGCGAGTTGGCCCCGCTGGCTGACGATCACTCTTCGGAAGGGAACGAGTGGGGCAAACATTTTGTAGTAAGCGAAAAGCTCCACTCGTCGCACCACGGGGCGATCAGCAACCGTGGGAGGATGGAGAGGAACGGGGCAAGCGGGGCGAGCAAAAAAAAGCGAAAGGAAACGAGCGTCCGCGGTGTTGCTTTCGGTGCTGCACATACAGCAGAAATCGTCAAGGTCAATTAATTAGAATGTTGTGTATAATGAGTAGAAGGTTGAGGAAGATTGAAGAAGGAACAGATTGTATTAGGAGATTGTGTGTTCGCGAAAGAGTCGGTGTGAGAAAGACTCTGCCAGCGCGTCGTGATGATCTCGCGGTCAGTGGGAAGAATGGCTGCTCGGTGCCTGAATGAAGGGTTACGATCAAGAAGGGCACATATGGTTAGGATATGTTTACTAAACTACAACAAAAAAATCGTCCCCTACAAAGAAACGCAGAAAGGATCACTGGTAAAAGTGACATTTGCAATGGAATGTAAAAGTTTGCCATTGTTCAACATCGTTTATTGGTAAAGTAAACATTGAGGTTGAACAAACCAAAAACAAAAAAAAAAACGAACGCCACCAACTGACCAAAGCACACTTCACGATCGCACCGAACGGTGACACTCCATCAACCGTTCCACTCCACACACACACACACGCAGACGCTGTGAGCTGAAGCTTTGGTATAAAACGATTTGCCCAAATTTGTGCTAATCACCTTCAACCAATGCAATGACAGCGTTGCGTGCTTTCGCATTTCGGGAAGCAATACTCGGTCGCTCTTTTTTTTTTTTTGTTGTTCGTTGTTGTCCGATTGACATTGAAATGATTTTCGGTGCAAGGCACGGCCTGCAGTGGCGTCCCAGTTGGTAGGTGCCCAGGCTACACGACTACACCACGAGCGATGACTAACATTGGCACAGGCGCAACACGGGGCAAAGATAGACGTTTTCGTTCGACGGAGATCGCGCACCATGGGAGCATTGGTGGAGCGTGTTGTTTAGTCGAATATGCTGGGTGTTGCTTGTTTTTGTTTTTTTTTTTTTTTGGTCAGTCTTTCATACGATCTCGAACCCTGTGGCCCAGAGGAGGTTCGCAAGTTCAAGAACGTGTGCAGAAACGGTTCAACTCCATTTTTTTTTTTTGTTGTAAAGCTGCAACACAAAAGTTGAGCATGCGCCGCGGGCTGAGTGTGTAATGGAAGAACTCCCGCCGCGGCAAATCAAGTCACTGGTGGTAAATTTTGGTAGAGGTCGTTGGATTAAACTACCAGCAAAAAAAACAGTAATCATTCATACACATTACAGACACTAGCTTTCATTCCACACTTTGTACGAAACGGTCGAATGCGCTCATTCCGGCAATGGCATAGAATAAGGTCAACCAAAAGCGGCAAGCCAACAATGGAGAGATGGTGCAGTAAGGGCTTTGGAGTTATTTTATTTTTATAATATTTTTAACTTCCTCCATCGATCAATCGATCTTGCAGTAGTGATCGATACTGTGGGGAAAGGGTTCCTGTCTGAATGCCGCATTGAAGTCTTTTGTTTTGTCCTAAGCTTTTCAGCACAATTAATGGCTCTGATGAGGAAAAATCGTTTCGATTCAAGTGTTTTGTATTATTTCTTCGGGAGGAATGATGATCTAGGTTAAAGTGTAAACTCGAGTGAACAATTTCTTGGACAGCCCAAGCCGCCAAAAATTAAAACACTCGCGGAAAACGAAACCAACAAAAAAAACTACCGAGCGTCCTCCTTAAGGTACCAGAAGAACCTTCACTCGTCTTGCACCATTGTTACGTTTCGTTTCACTGGGGGAAAAAAACAGTTTGGCTGTGGGGTTTTCGTTGCTAATTTCCACGCCGTTTTGTCCGTCCCTGAACAATTTCCACCCGGCATCACGCCATTACCTAGCGAATGTTTTCCGGTTTCCGAATGGTTTTCAAAAATTGGAGCTTTATGAGCGTTGAAGGCTGCGGTGGTGGCATTATGCCGACCATCATAACCAACGATTCGGTACATCACTGCCCGATCGAATACTGACACACACACACACACAGGCACACATACACGTGCACATTAATTACACACGACCAGGCAGTTTTTCATCGATCGTACCGTTTCTTCAATTAACGCTCATTAATGCTGCATGCTGCAAATTGGACTGATTTTTAATGGAACCAGCAGGGAAAAGTAGAACGGTATGGAAATTGTATGATTGATTTCAAGGAGTAACACTGCGCGCAGGACGCGTTGAACAGCAAAAGCGAGTGTTCGACAAAATGGACTCAAAAAAGAGAGAAAATAATACTTTTTTTTTCTAACCACAATTTGGTTCTATCGAATGCATTTGACTGCTGATGTAGCACGCATTCAAGTTGTAAGTTGCTGCGTCATAGCGCAGAGGGAAGAAATTAAATTTCTCTCTTGTGTGGTTAACAGAACCTTTCACCTTTCACGCGATGACTGTACGGAAGGCCCTCGCAATCCCGCCGGGGTGAAAGAACCAAGAACCGTTTCGAAAGCGGATGATTAGGCATTATTTACGAATGCCTTCCGGAAAGAAAACGTACCAGGAAATGGTAGCGCGGTGAATGGTTACACTTACCCAG
This sequence comes from Anopheles marshallii, assembly GCF_943734725.1. Taxonomy (NCBI): domain Eukaryota; kingdom Metazoa; phylum Arthropoda; class Insecta; order Diptera; family Culicidae; genus Anopheles; species Anopheles marshallii. Next base: position 68,910,268 of record NC_071327.1, read on the forward strand.
AAGCAAACTTCCAAACTATCGGCAGCCACACGGCGTACTGATGCACCTTGCCAGCATCTTCACGCACTTTTACCGCGTTGTGATCCACATGCACGGTACGGGAAAGGTTACCCGAATTTCAATTTCACCCTGCATTAAACCATACGCAGCGAATGGCTGCATTTTTGTCCCTCTTGTGCGGGGTTTATAGAATCGATCCCAAAAATGCCACCATCCTAACCCCAACGCCGAAGAAGACGAACGGTGTAGCGGTGTGTGATGAATGCGATCATTCAGCGGATCCCGTCCCGGTGATGGATGTTGAACGAATGTGTGGTATTTGTATAAGTGAGCCGTGGTTGTGTGGCAGTGTGGCCCCGGGGAACGGTCCGGGAATGGGAGGAAAGCGAGACACCTTTTTTTTTTCAATGATCTCTTCACCTTCACCACCGTCGGTGGTGTGAAGAAGTCAAAGTCAAAGATCAAACCAAGGCAAATGGACAGCAGCGTTGTCCTTCAGCGTTCTAAGCACCGTCGTCGATCCGGGCGATGATGGCAGGTTTCTGTCTGCCGCGGACTGATGTATCGCATCTCACTTCCTTGATTTTGTGGCCCGAAAATGTGGGATCATTGCTGGTGAACATTTGAATGCCGGATGACCCTTAAACTTTAAGGAGGGGAATTTAACAAAAAAAAAAACACATTGCAAGCGTAATGCAACAATCAAAAGAGTATATAAGATTTGTACGTATAGGAGGAAAAAGTTTGGACATGGTAAAGTTTTGAAGAATTTCTACATGAACATGGCACAACTTTACAAAAAAGTGATGATAAGTATGATAATATAATCAATAAGGTCATTACAAAAGTGTGTTGCTGGTACAATCTTACACCTGAAGATGCGTCCTCAACATTAATTTCCGCGTTATAGTATCTCATATTTTTTTGTTAATTAACTAAAGATGCGAATCATTATGCTGATCCCTGCCCAAACAAGCTGCCAGTGAAGAAAGATACCCACCGAGACCCCACCGCTTACGAAACAATAATTCACTATCGTACGATCTTGCATGACGACTTGGATGTGTGATGACCCCCGAGGGCAAATCGTAAACATGAAGATAGATTGGTTTTTGGGAAAGAAAACATGCAAACCCCGTGTGTTTGATACCTACAGCGCTTAGTCGCAAAAGGCCACTCTCGTTTTCGTTCACAATTTGTTTGATAAAAAATGGGCCTGAAAAATGAAGGAAGTCGAAACAGTAGAAAAACGTTCCATAATGTACGAGCTTCTTCTGGTTGCATGATCGGGTTCAAGATCACCACTGTAAAGAGGAATGTAATCGTCGATGCATCAGCATGTGAAGAAGCGTACCATCAAAACCGAAAAAAGATGACATCAATAGTTAAATATCCTGATCTTGATCGATTATGATGCAAGTGTTCGATGTTGTGTGTCCTTGGCAAGACAGAGAGCAAAAACCTGCCCTTGATTTTGCACATCAAGAGCCGAACGATCGAGCATGGGTAAACATCAATGGTCAGAAAGAGAAAGAGAGAGTGAGTGAGGGAAGAAATACATTTCAACCTTCCAATTTATCAACATTTAGGCCACTTGACCCAAAACATAGCCTGTCACTACACCGTTCCTTGCATGCATCGAGGGACCGCAACATAAGACAAATGGAGCGCCATTTATCAACCCATACAAACGATGCTTTTTTGTATTCGTACTATCGATCGAACTCATCACGTACGGGGTTTACGCACACTTGACATTGCCTGCATGTGCTCCTGCATCCTTAAAGATTGACAAATGCGTTCGTCTATTCCAAAGCTGCCCCATCAATTTTTGGCTTACATTGCACAAGGATCGTTATTGGCAATTAATTGATTGTGACAGTTGAACAGTGTTTTGGAACGTTAAACTGATGTGTAGGTTTGATAATTTTGCTCATTGCTTTATATAATAGCGCTACAAATCTTTTTTGTTTCATTAAATAAAATAGAGAGATGCTGTAAAGAAGTGTGTATGTAGCATTAATGGCGCGTCTTTTCATGAGTTTTTTGACATATTGCAAACAAAGTTACACTCAATTCGGGGTCAATTTTTCTCTAAGTTAATTAACATCCTCTAATATTAGTCATTTATTACTTAATACATCATTGTTAAGATATATTCTCAAAGCATCAACTTTTTAGCATCAACTACATTCCAGCGCATGAAATTTCATACGCAAAAAGTGCACTTCTGCAACTAAAGTACCCAACGGACTGATATAAAATGATAATTTAAAGTGTGCCTTTAGTTAGTACAATTTTAGCTTTTAGCTTAGTCCAAGTGTTGCTGGACTTGGTAGATCAATTTTGTGTCGATTATGTTGCATTTTGTAGTGTTGAATGTTTGTGCAAAAAAAAATGAATGATCATTCCAAATTGCAAATATTTGCATTTGGGAAAGGATTTAATATTGATTACTTTTGTGATGTAATGATTAACACTAGAACTACCGGAACAGTCATTTTGACTGTAACGCTTCATCTTCGTTACTTTAATTTAATTTAATTTTTGGGATAAAATAATTCCACTGTAGCTGACGCAAGCATTTTTACACTTTTAAATATCTTTTCTTTAGTATGAACTCAAAAACGTATTAAACCACAATCCAGGTCATCAAAATTATTTATAAGGTGACCATCAATGAAAAACTCTGAAAGCTAACGCGTTCGCTTAACGCTAAATGCTTAAACGTAGTTCTAGTGTCAACCTTAAATCAACCTAAAGAAAACATTTTTGTTAAAAATTCGAAGAAAATGAAGAAGAAATAATATTTTTGTATAGTAAAAGCCAATTTTGTTTCTTCAGACTTGAACTGACTTGACTTGTTTCTTCTTCAGTTTTGAAGATGGTCAAATGAAAATAATGACCTAGCCTTACGTTTGCTAAACCCCACGGTCATTTCTAGCTGGATTTTAAAGTTTCATGCAATTTGGGTAAAAATTAAGGACCACTGGAATGTTATGAGTTAATATGAATAAGTGATTAAACATTGATCAGTTTAGCAAAACACCATCGTTGTGTTATGCTAATTTCTATCTATCTCACATCTATACCTACAGATCTAGGTCTGTCTAATTCTTATCGCAAGACACTGTTTAACTATTTTGTTATGTTCTTGCATACTTCAGTATCTTTTCACACCGGTCCTATATTTGTAGGACTCTTGTAAGTGAGTTTTTAAAAGCTGGTGTTTTCTGCCTGATTGTGTTATTTTGCAACGAAGATATATTGCTGCTGGCTGCCGAAGATGGAATTTCCAGTAGGTAAACAACATCAAATACCCTGTTGAGAGTATGCTTGTAAAAGAACCATCGCGCCGTAGTCCAATGTCGTGATTTAGGCCCGTTTAAGGGTAGTATCAAATGAGCTACACTGCTCATTAAAAACTCCATAGGCAGCGAGCTGCACCTGTACCGCTCACCGTACGCAGCGACCATGCAGCCTGATATTCGGCCCGACACAGGGGGGATGGGGGAGCAGGTGGTACTCATGTGGCACAAAGTCAATGTCACGATAAAGGGGGAAAATAGGAACAATGGCAAAACAAACAAGCGCACCGCACTGTAGCACCGATCGGAAAAAGGAAACAAGAGCTAATAAAAACACTTCATCCTACAATTGCACTAGCAATTAATCATTTAATTAATTGTACAACTCATAAAGCTGTACTTGCAACATGGCCACATCCGCGCAAACGACGCGGCATGATCGGGTTAGTAGCACCAGTCCCCCCCCTTATCCGGTTTAGCCTTCCGGATCGTTGTCCTCCGCGTGAGGGAAAAAAGGACTAGCGATGTGTGTTTCATGTGCGCGTAACACACCGGCAGCTGCATTCTTGAGTCAGCTGATGAACATGGAAGCTGCTGTTTGTCACCTTGTTGCGACATTGAAGCGATGTGTTGGTGCAGTAACGACTTTTACATTCTGCTTAATGCTCCACTCTGGTGCTGAAGGTTTGCATCTCGGCAGCGACGATGTTACTTTATGTGCATTGTTTTTGTCTCCAATAAGCTAAACGGGTTATCTCTTTGTTTTCGTATTGTTTGTTGACTGGTTTACTGATGAATGTCATCTTTTATTACTATATTTTTATTATAAATTTAATTGTAATTAATCAGTAATTAATTGATTCCTTTTAGTTTAAAAATAACCAAACGATGCCAATAATAGCGTTAATGATAATATTTCGTTAACAAATAAGTTATATAAATAATAATTTCAATTTCAATACTCCCCAATTTAATTTCTAATTAATTTTAATAATTAATTTATTTTCTTCCACAACTTTTCTCAATTTTTCACATTGAAGAATGTTTCTAATGTCTTCTAAAATAAAAGCAAAACATCTTCGACATTGTTCGCGGCTCTACTCCGTTTCTTTTTAGAAAGGATTCAGATCATTCTAAGCGCATCCGCCATTGCACGAAGGTGCGATCGATCACGAATGCGACACGAGAACTAACAAAAAAAAAAGCTCTCGCCAGTACAACGATCAAAGCACTCGAACGTATTGAAGTTTAACGGGGTGGAGGGGGACGAGTGGTGGCCAAAAAGCCATGCAGTGGAGAATTTGACAAACTTTAACCACCCCACACACAAACAAACAAAACCAACAAAAGAAAAAAGCATAACAAAACAGCATATGGAGTGTCTGCAGGCAGCGAAACAGAGACGGAACGAGGAAGAGCGAGGCGGGAACTTGCGGAAGAAGAATTAAAGAAGAGGAAGGGTGGGGGGGGAGGGGGGGAGGAGGAAGGGCACGGGCACTTCGCGGCGAAGATAGTAAAGCATTGAGAAAATCAAACGCAATAGATTATGAGCGGTGAACGGATGAGGCAGCTTTTGGAGAAGGGCAGCTAACTGCACGGGGAAGCGGCCGATGGGGACGGAGCGTTTGGAGAGTAGCTTTCGGCGTGAGGTGTAAAGGTAAAGTTGTAGGAGGTGGGGGCAGGGGCAGGAGGGAGGCCGGGGTGGCATTCGCGCACACTGTCGTTAGTTTTAACCTTGAAACTTCAACCATCCCCCGAACAGCAGTGAGTGAGAGCGCAGCGAGCGAGAGTAGCGGCGAGTGTGTGTCTATACGCGGCCCCAACACTGCCGTGCGCCCGTTTTGGTCAGATCGCCGAAATCGCTTCCTAAATTTTGCGGACCGAAACCAAAACCGAGCGCACGCGGGGAGGAGGGGGGGCTGGGAACGGCGAAGAGAGTCACTTTCGCATTGTTCATTTTGCGTGGCGATGTTTGATGAGGGTTTGTTGTTGCTGTTGTTGTGTTTACTCTATGGCACGATCACTTCGATGGGGGGCAGTTTGTGTTGTTGTTGTTTTTTTTTTTTACGTTCGCGTTGTTGCTTCGCTTGCGGTCTCATGCGCCGGGTAAGGCGCATGTCGGTTGTAATGTTTCCTTCAGCATTTACGTGTTTTCCTATTACCGTCTTCTTTACACCTATACAACACCAACGGTGGTGACTGGTTCTGCATTGAGCAATAGACCAAAAAAAATGCGGTGGGAAAGCACGGGCGGAAGTGAGAACGATCTTTTCGCTCGGATTGTCCTTGGACGGTTTGGCTTGGGTGAAAAATAAATGCTAGCAAAGCTTCGCTCGGTACAATTGCATCAAATTTAGGATATTTCGGTGTGTGAGCGTTGCTATATTTTATTGTAAATCATTCATTGTTTAGTGCAGAGCGATACGTCCGTCAGAATGTCGGAAACAACCTTAACCTCTCACCTCTCTCTTGTTGGTTTCTTTAGTTATTTATTTATAATCTCTACGACCTATTCATTATGAGACAAATTTATGTCCCGATTTATTTGTTTGTTTTTTTCTTTGTGTTCTTTTCTATGTGTTCTAACACATATCAGAGTGTTATTTTTAGCAACTTTATGAACTATTGTTTTGTTTTATTGGTTTGTTGATATGGTTATATCTTGTTAATGCATTGTTTTATTTATCGCTTTTCTAATATTATTTCTTTATTATTTAATTTTTTTTTGAGTTACTTTTTTGTTCACTTTGTTTTCCTTTTTACTTTATGAAATAAATTTATTTTATTAAGAAATCTTATTGTAGCGCCAAGTGGAATTATTATACATCCAATGTTAAGGTAAATAATTAACATAAATGTTAGATAACAGATAAATACACGTTTATATCACGTTTATAAATCATATGAAGACGATAAATTTGGTTTTGTCCTTAAAAGCACCTTTATATGCACTACACACTGTATAAAAGACCTGCAAAATAATTATACTATCACAATTTTAAGTACAACTTATTTTTTCCGAAGTAAGTGCTGGTTAATTTGGCTCAAAAGCAACTTTATTCGAACAAAACCTTTATTATCGTGTTTTAATCGGCTACTGATGGAGTCCCTTGGTGTTTCATACGTTACATCAATGAACAACAATTGCAAAGTAAATTTATAACCAGTTGGAACAATAAATCAATTTTTGTAAAGGAATTGATGGATTTCATTTTTTTTTTTTATTTGTTTTTATCGAGCAACGGACGAAATAATTGCTCCATCAAACCAGAAGTGCATTAACAGTTTCGCACATTCTAATGCGCAGTATAAATGCTTTCGGAGGTTGTAAAATGCGTTCGTAATGCCGATGAAACTGTTTCACCACCCGTTTAATTCTTTTCAAACGTTAGACAGGAAGCGAAACTACCGCCTACGTTAAAGTTCACACACGGTTGCGAAAGTACACGCTTGCGGGCCGAACTTTCGGCTCAATGGCGGCGAGCTCGGACGGTTCCGACACAGGTCAGCAAAAAAAAAAACAAGAGCCATAAGCGCGAATTGCAGATTTGCAAAATGAGCAAAAACAACTCAAATAAACCTATACACACGTGCAAGCCACTGCGGTCAACGAGAAGCACCGAAACGAACATACGCGCAAAACATAGAGACTGAACTCTCAAGCTCAAAGTCAAAAGAATGGACATAAGCATGAACTGAAACGCCCCAAAAACAAAAAAGCAGCACGTCTAGCGCATTGAATCAACGGTCTAATGACTATTCAATTATCCAGCGGTAAACCTTTTTTTTGTGGTTATGTGTAGTAGAAGTCCACAAAAAAAAAACAAACCACACAAAACATATGCGGCTAAGCACGACATGCAACCGAAACGGTAGAGATTTTAGTGGCCGCGCGATGCTGCAGTGTGTAACCGATGTGCAATTTAAGGCTCGTTTGTGCAGTGCTCTTTCGTTTTCGGTACCGGTGGTCACCGGTGCTGCCGTGCAAAAGGCACAAAATCAAACAAAAACAGGATTGATGGATTACTTCTCTTACCGGTGCTCGATGTCTGTTCTTGCGAGGCGAATGAAACACCGCACGTTCTTCGTTATTCGATTTGCATCCTTTTGGCTCGCGACGATTCTCGTTGAAAGTCATGACATAAGCATCATGAAACGCTAATCCGCGGAACTCAGATGATGCTCTTGTGCTTGCATTGAACATCGGTACATCGGTGGTCAGTTTGCAAAAGATTGCGAGAGATTGAACGGAATATTGCAGAAGTTAATTGTTATACATCTTTGAACAATTGAGAACTTTTGGCATTCAACGTTACTCAGTTACTGTCAGTTACTATAAAGAAATTATGTCTCATTTTAAGTGCATTATGCACTAATGCATGACAATACGGCAAACGTCACAATACTTCGAAAAACAAACTGTACTAAACCAAACGATATAGGGGCCGTGATTGTCAATAGGTTTATGTACCGGATGAGTAAGTAAGTATACAGTGACTCAAATACAAATCTAGACACTTAGAAATTTAACAACTTCTTGAGTTCGTTAACTTTTTCCTCTTTTCACATCCACGAAAACGTTAAATTAGCCAATTTAAAATTTAAATGTCTTACTATACTGATTAATTCTACATACAAAAATATCATAGGTTGTTCTAATCATACCTGATGAGCCTGACTACACTTTTATTTTACATTATTACATTTCTATTGAATTACCTCTTCAAGTATTCTGATGTAGCCCTGTATTATTATTTAACTATTGAGCCAAAACCATATACAGGCCGTTTCCTAGATGCATGATTTCTTTTATACGCTAATTCGAGAATACGCGGTTTTAGAAAAAAATTACAGCTGAGTTAGTTTATAGCACAAAATCTAGGCAAAAAGGCGAAAAATTGATTAAAAATACTTTCCTTTGCCATATAAATCATTTGTTTGTAACTTTTGTTAATTTTATTTTCTTTCAACAAGTTGTCGGAATTGCTGAATAAATAAAGTGCAGAGAAGGAAGTCGACGCTGTAACTTTGAAGTATAAACGACCAGGACTAGACATACGCGGATTTTTCCTAGATTAGCGCGGTCTACTATAATAGCGTATCTCGAGGGCTGTCTGTACTCATTTCTGAAAATATTTCTTAATTTTTCGTGGATTGTACTATAAAATTACTATCTTGAAACATCCTCAATTTCCTCGCATTAGCCATACCTTAAGTTTTGCGATTCTTCTCTGACGGTAAGATGGTGGTACTTGGCTCAAATCTTCAAATGGTTTTGAATTTTTCTGCTAAACAGCTTTTTTATCTATAATTTTTCTTATTTTTCATCTACCTTTCATTCACATCTCTTCAAATTTTTATATGGATGTTTATTATTAACAGTTTTATACCTTTGAATGATACCTTTGTAATTGCATAATTGTTTTTCTAATAAAATCTTGAAACAAATTGCCAAATTAACGTTCTTTTGGTTTCCTCATTTTAAGTTGGCACACTTCGCCGGTTATCTTCAAAAATAGTTTAAACTCTACTTTATAATGCCTTACCCTTCTTATTATAATACGTAATATGAAACTTACTCACTGAAAAGAGACTCAAAATGGTGTACAAATTCGTGTTACAAGCACTGTATGTACTAACAATGTTTCATTTGGTCAAAATTTCCCTTAAACCATCTGGCGCCTTTTGGCGTCCCAGCTCACTTTGCGTTCTGCGCTGGAAGTGCATACGAAGCAAGTGAGAAGCAGTCGTCCCCGAATGCATACACGTTATGCACCAAACGCAATGAAAGTATAATTTCGTGAAAGGATTAGAATTTTCAAGAACAGCCAGAGATCTGTTTGCATACCCAAGCTGCTGTCGACGGCCGTTCGAGAAACAACCGTTATGTAAACTAGTCGTTTACATTCTAAACGATGCAACCAAAGAACGAACGGTTCCTTACGTTACGATGCATCGGTTTGCATACTTTGTTTCGGCCGAAGTCACAAGGACCGTTTGATATTCCGCATTCTGTTAGTTAGTCCGTTAAAAAAATAGCTTAACCGCTATTTAGCACGTAAAATGTACCTCCACTGATTACGACCAGCATGTTATTCGAACACGAAAAACAAAAAAAAACAGTCTTCCCGATTCTATTCCGCCTCAAACGATATCACGCGCGCGCAACAGCCGATCAATACATTCTGCGCGAACGCCTCGCACCGCGTTTGCATCGCGCAGTGCACATTCACTTATGGAAAGCAGATGCATAAAAGCGTTGTGTAATGTTTTATTCACCGGCAAGGAAAATGATTCCCTTGTAACGGTCACCCGTCGGCAAAATGGCTAGTGACACCGTAAAATGTTCCCATGTGCGCCACCACCCACCGTACGGCAACAGGCAATCAATTTTGTTCTAAACCATTTTCCATAGCAACCCTCCCCGTAGGGGCCGGCCGGGCCGTGGTTGAACTTTCGAAACTCGTTCGTAAATTAAAATCCACCCACCGCACAGCCGCACCGGAGTTTATCTAATTGAACATTTCATATCGCCAATGCGTACTTATTTCACGCACACCCGCACGGCAAATGGCATCCCGTGGGCGCCTGATCCGTTTGCGTGGCGTGGTGTGGTGCACCACGGCCGGGCGCAAAAGGGTGTATATTATTAATTCGTTCCAGTTGGCAAGAGATTTCTTACCGTAGTTCACTTGGCACTGGCGCGACTGGCTTACCGTCTTATGGCCACATCTTTCTCGCCCGAGCTGCACAGATGCGGAGAGGTTTGTTTTTTTTTTTTTTAGTTGTTGTTGCAAAAGGTTGCATAGGATCTCCGGCAAAGTGAATGCATTTCGGTCTTTTCCTCGTTTGTCGTTAGCGTTTTGTTCCTTCGGAATGAACGGAATGCCCTTGTCTAGAGGCTGGAAGCATACGAGTTGTGATTGTGAACATAATTCCATCGTTTAAGTTTGCTTGTACGAGAATAACTAGAATAAAAATAAATGTTCCTAACACTTAAATAACTTCTTAGATATTGGTCAATTGTCAGCAAGATTTTGAATATTTAATTCCGGGAGAAAAGAAATCCAACATGTTGTACGCTTGAGCTTCAGGACTTGATGCTAACTAAGATGTTTTCAACTGTCTAATTCAGGAAGGATATCTTTCATTGTGTACTACAACTTGTTGCCATCTTAGATCCAGATTCTTCACGTCCCTCTCATAACAACTCTGAGGTTTTATTGGTGAGGAACTAAGATGTCTCTCTCGTAAAATTATGGGGATTTAATGACAAGAAACGAAGATCTTCGTTTATACACAATCTTCTTTTGATGGCAATTTCGTACAATTTCGTAGTTCTTGGAATATCTGACAAGTCTTCAGAGATGTATATTTGTCGTTGACCTGCTGGAAGACGACACCTCTGTTCTGTTGGATCACAAACTTCAAACAGTCCAATTGTTGACGGTAGAACCAAAAATTTGTTCGAAACAACTCATAATACATGATTTCGTTCCAATCCCACCAATTGCCAAACAGTTTACCCACCGCGATCGATTTCGCACAACATAGTCGTGACCCAGTTACCATCCGCATCAAAAATGGGTCAGTTTTCATTCCGTTTGGTCAAGGCCTCGCAGAAGAAATTGTAAGCCGTTACAGTGCGGAGGAAATACTGATTGGTGTGGCATTGAGAGCTCCTTTTTCCAATTCAGTGTTTTATCAATTCTGTTAGCTCAGAGACCATGTGGTTTATTATTTTTATAGAGATTTTGAGCTGGACAGCTTTATTCGTCTCTATCCAAAGACCATTTGTTCTCGATCTTTAAACTTTTGAGCGTTACTACAACTACTTACAAGTGTGCCAACTACAATAATAGCAACTTTAACAAAAAAATTATCTTTAAATACTTTAAATACTTTAAAGTATTAATTTTTTAAATACTTTAAACGAAATCAGCAAAACGTTATTTTAATCGTGCTTGAAATGTTTGATCGATACTTCGCGCGCCATCGATCACTAGCGTCATCTGTTGACAAAATAACGAATTGTTTATTCCTCCCACCTAATATTTGCGTACTACTGCCAGATATTCGAGACCTTCGACAGTGAAGTTGTGGGAGAAAGTATATCATCGTACAGAAACGTACAGCCACACCATTCTCGCAGGAAAGTGAATTATGGTTCGTCGATGAAATAACGTCTAATTCCAGGTCCCCTGATGCCGGGCTAGTTCGTACAGTACCACCTATTACTCTTGGGATCAATATTGTGTCAGTTTTGTATCCGATGATCCTAAGGAGATTGTGTGCTTTACGGCTCGTTCGGTATGTGTGTCGGTTCTCGCTCCGCATCCTCAAACGAGATCATGGTTATTTCAGTGACGTGAGTCAGCACGCTGCACAGTTTTCGATTACCAGTCCGTTCCGCACACCGCACCACCGAACGGTCCCTAGAGAACGGATTCCCTCCACCGGCGAACAAACACACGGGGCCACAATAAAAGTACCTTTCCAAATTCGTTGCCATGCAACGATCCCACCACATGCCCTCGCCAGCCAGTGAGGACTCCCTTTTCCCAGAAGTCGCAACGCGGAGAGAATTTCTCGCAAAACAAGACGCTCACACGGCGTCGTGGCCCTATGCTGTGGCCCTGGCCTATGATTCATTATTGGCTAGAGTAAAAATTGAAAAGTCACCATTCACTTTACCCGCTGCAGTCCCATTCTTCCAACGTATGCCCGGACCGGGCCTGCCACCCGACCGATCGTATGCCCCGGTGCATGCCGCCACAACAGCCGCCTGGTTTCTCGCTCTATCAACCCAACGACGTCTAAGATTTTTCGCCATCCGATCGACAGTGTCCGCGATCAAATGAAAAAATGAAATAAATAAATAAACTGCACAGCCCCGTGGGTTCACCAGGTATTGCAACATCCTACAAGGAGCTGCAATTCGCCGTATTTATTTTATGGGCAATCTGAGCGCACTATTCCACCGTTGCCACCATCGTCCCATCATTGCCTTGGCGCGTTCTTCGGGCTTGCAGCTGGATATATATTGTTTCTAATGCTGTGCAGCATCCCAAACGATGATGGTTTGAGGGGGAAAATACAAGGTGGTCCACCATGATTATTGGTACAGAACCAACACAATGATATCTTGCAGAGACATTGTGCTGTTTTAAAATAAGAGACAAATTGAAACGGGGCAAATCCGTGGTTGTTATTAGAATTCAAGATATTGAGTGTTTTGGCATAAATTATTCACCAAGTAAGAATACATATCGCCACAATATGATGCTTTTAACCAGTGCATGAACTCGATTTACTCGAAGTTGTAATGTAGGCAGGGACAGTTTAGACCCATTTGTTGCGCTGTAGTGCACTCCTGTTGCTTTCACGTCTGGTCACTCCTTTCGTACGACTCCTTCGTAAAGCCGAAAATGGACAATCGTCTCATGCTAAGTGGCGATAGGCATTGAGTGTGCTTTACCATACTTAGTAAAAGTAAATTAATTGTCATCCACCGGTGCGTGACTTCAATTTATCAACCAGTCATTCTGTCCAAAACGGTGCGGTACACTATACATTACCACCCCCCAAAAACGCAACCCGGCACTGCGGGCTGGGTGCGCTGAGCATCGAGCCCGTACTTTTACCCAAGGCTCGTCTTTGTCTTGCCCCCCCATTGCATAACAGTTCTGACAAGGAACATCTGGGATGTTTGAAGCATTTACTCCTACAGCTGGGTTGAATAAATGTCTCCGAGTGAATCATGCTTTATAGAGTGTGGTGAATAAGTTCTTCGTTAAACAGACCTTCAGCGACTTAACGCTTTAAGGCGTGATCTTCGGTTGTGATGGGGCAACGTAATCATTTCACTTTCGTTAATATAGAATAATGGATTAACGTCTCGAATGGTAAATTACTTACAACGTGTAAAGTGTTTGTAGTAATAGCAACACAGAGACAACGCTTGTAGAGAAGGATTCGAAGAATTTGAAGCGTTACCTAAATGTACTGAATCTGATTATTATTTTTTTTTTTTTCGAAGTTTTTCTCTTTTTTTATCTTTCGTTGTATTTTTTTAATCTCATCTAGTTTCTCTTTGTTTGTTATTATTTTTACTGTTGGTGGTACTATGTTCTTTCCTGTGTTTGCTCTATTTATAGTATTTTTTTATTATTTTAATAATATTTTTTATCACCTTTTTTGACTAAAGTTGTGTTAGTTCTAATATTTTCTCTTTTATTTGTTTTTGATTAATTCGAGGTATTTTGTAACACTTCTCTACTTTGCGTTATATTTTAGCTAAAATGATATGATATGCTTTACACAGCGATGATGAGTTTTTTAAGTCATACCTCGTTTATTTAACTTTACAATGCACAATTTTAGAAACACTGCCAGTAATAAAGCTTCAATCGTAGTGAGTGGAGTCAAAAAGCTTTTTTATCATAATTTTAGGCTAAATAATCAGCTTTCTTAAACACTTGTGTGTTGCGACTAACCATTTGCCAATAAGTTAAGACAGTTGCACATGCAACGCTGGTAGCAATGCGGCACGATGTTTTGCGCGCCAACATCACCATTGTGGTGGGCTCATATGGCATCATTTGGCCCGCTGCACGAACCCGTAACTCACCTTTCACCTCACCAAACACGTTGAACGTGGTGCGGCAGTAAGAAATATCCACGGTTGCGAGAAATGATGTGAACAATCGCACACACACACCAAACGGTCCCGTTCTGTGGCATTCCGTGAATCATCCTTCGCGGGTTCGTTAATTAGTAGCGTACCTTAACGAGAGCTTTAGAAAGAAAGAAACGAGGGGATGAGAAAACAAATAAGAAAATGGGAAACTAGACGATAAATTTACATACTTCTCGCTATTCTTCTCTGTGCGCTCCCCGTCACAGTTGCGTAACAGCGTGGCGTGGGACGCGTGTGAGGCTACTAACCCAGTACGCCACTCGGATCGCATCGCAGCATAAAACTTCATTCAGCAACATAGCAAACTCCCTTTGCTACTTCCCTCCCACTCGCTTGTTCCTCTCTCTCTCTTTCTCTCTCTCTCTCTCTCTCTCTCTCCCTACGCGTGCAAATCTTTGGACCAATAAAGCGATGCCTACAGAAAACATAAAGCATGCGGTACAGAAAACCGTAAAATGAGGCAAAACCTAAGACGCAGCCGCTGCCGAATGAATGGTGGTTCGGTAGTAAAATGTTATGCTAAAGCAACGTCCCCGGACCATCGTGCCACACCCACGAATCGTTGGTGCAGCGAAGTCAGCGGCGGCCGGTAAAAGCGTTTTGCCGTTTCCAAACACTGGCAAACGCCGCGTAGAAAGCCACAGTAAGGCTTTTGCCGCTTCTCACCTTTGCCACCGACCGGTCGGTGAAGATTGAACCGAACTGAGCGGTCGAAACACCAAACCGACAAGGGAGGAAAACCCATCGCAGCTTAACGATCGTGCCAGCGCCATTTCGTCATCCGGGGCACCCTCGCACCCGCGCAACCCGATAGACAAAGTGGCTCGGTCGCCCGGTCGGTGGTGTGGAAAAGCTGAAAACACCAAACACATGCAAATATGGCACGGCATGTTGGGTATGGGTGGCTTTCCCCATGGACCGGGACAGCGGGCAGACGTCATAATGAAAGTATTACATCATAAACTATTCAAATCTTCAGCCGGGCCTGCTAAATGTTGCATTAAGCTGCAAAGTCACACTTTGGACGTCAACCGTCACCACTTTGGCAACGATGTTTCCATACTGTTTATCTTTCTCCACACCATCTGGCGTTTGTAGCGTTGGGTTCCAAAAGCAACATATACGGCTTTAACGAGCTTGATTAGGGGAAAATTTCGCATAAAAATTGGACGAGAATTACTGGTGGATTGGTATATTTCTGCAGGAAATAGTTAATTAAGTTATTGATTGAATATTAATGTACTGTTCAATGAATTCTCTGGGAAATTCCTAAAGATTCCAGGAGAATCTCTTGTAAATCTACAACTGTATGGATTTTCGAATCATGAAACTATTCTTCAGATTCACAGGTTCATGAGTCTTTCGAAGTTATATTTCAAAACCCAAGGATATCTCAAGAATTCTAAACCTTTTAGGATGCATCCTTGTGTGAAGATTTATGATCTTTCAATCACATGTGAATCTCCAGTCGTAAAGTCATTCGAATGTCCGAGACGACTCTCTACAGACTCATGAATCTCTCAATGCTCATGAGGTTTTGGGTGAGCAACAGACTTCAAATATAAACGAATATCTATAGGTTATCCATCTCCAGAGATTATGACATCTTAAATTTCATGTTAATCTTAAGTTCTAAGGCATTTAAATGTCCGAGATGACATTCTACAGACTCTCAAGGTTCCTTAACTTTTCGAAGTAGCAAAAATCTTCTAAGATTCTTCGCATGTTCGTACATTTATAGAACCCCGCGAGGTTCATCCAACTTTGATGCATCTTCAAGGAGTTATGAAACTCTCAAGTTTTAAAAAAAGAATTCTTCCTTAGTGGTTTGTACTAGTTAAGTTTCCATGAGCCATTCCCTGGCTGTTGATTCAGAGTTTTTTATACAGTTTCAAGCGTCAATCGCAGTTAGAAATTTGGGTAAAATTCGCCACAAAAAACACCTGGTACTTAAACGAACGATCATTGTAGTTTACAATTGAACTAAACATTGATCACCAAAAAGATATTTGAAGAACCAATTCTACCGCCCTTAACCAACTGTCAAATCTTGCTATCGATCATACAGCGTACAGCAAACGCACCCCGGGCTCTGGTTTCCTTCGTTGGTGAAATTGTGTAACAAAGCGTTATTGTAAACATTGCACAGCCGCTACACTCCTACCCACAACTGGTGAAAGATTACATGGCGCACTTTCGCTCCTGATGGCGTTTTGGCTCAAAATTTATCAGCGAGCGCTGCTATGTTTCGATTTAATTTCCCACTTTTCCTCCCGGTGCGGTGTGCGCACTGCGTCCGTCCACTGTCCCTGCCCGCCCCGGGCAGCTACACGTTCGGTGCACGGTGATCTGCGGCTTTGGGGCAACACTTTCCATTTCTTTCGACGATGCAGCTCGGCCGGTGCTTTCGATGGCCTCGTTTCCCGGCGACGGCTGTGAAAAAGAAGGCTTTCGTGCCTTTCTTTCATTTCACTTTCGTTCCCATTTAGCCAGTCGGCCAGGTCGGGCTGCACACACAACGCGGTACGGGGCTGCAAAGTGAAAGGGCGAACCGTGTGGCGACGGTGTCGACGATGGACCGCGGACGAGCCCGACCAGAGTGTGTGTGTGTGCCTGGGCATGAATGTTGCAGGAGGAGATTACTTCACCAAGCGATCGTGCGACCGCAGGCGTCCCGGCAGAAATGTAACGTAATCGGTTACAAGATGGGGTGGGAAGGTAAAAGTTGTTAACTTTTATTGTGTGTTTTAACCCGTACCGAAGTGTGCGAGCGCTAGAGTCGCTATCGGAACGGAATCCTTGGTGTGGAAAATGGTTCCCGATGGGAATGGTCCACGCGGTGGAAATTACCCTGCTGTTAGCAATAATATTTACAACACATTACTTTCACAATTTGCTGAATGTTTTACTCGCCAGAAAAATCAAACCCACCAATATAAACGCTCCTGCATTGAGACATCAGATGCAGTTGATTCTCCACAGCCGAAGGTTATTTTTAGTCATACTGTCCAACGGATGGTACAACCGGTTCGGATGCTACTAATTTGCGTCAGGTAAGCCATCGTTACTGGCAACACTTTCGGCACCGTTTGCTCTTTCTCTTGGAACCTTTGTTTTGATCCGTGCACCACGAAACTAGAAACAGCGGAAAGACACACTGGAGCCGTGATCATTCCCAGCGCAGCAGTTATTAACTTACGTAATGCGGTCACCATTTTTACCGCACTGCAACCCTTCGGTGGGGGGAGGTTTTTTTTGACACTGGGGCGAGTGTCATCTTTTGACCTTATTTTCTACCATGCTACCACTAGTTGCCTGAATTCCTTTCTTTTTATCAAGAAAGAATGCTTTGAACCGATTTTCATAGGCTTTACCATACGTTGCAGAAACCCCTTCTGTTCGTGGTGTTCAACTTCAATTAAAACTGTGCCAACGATGTCAGACTAACCCACTCTAGCGATGCTGTGTGCAATGGCGAAATGCATTATGATGAAACCGTCGAGATTCCACTGCCGGATTGTGATGCGTGGGATACCGTTGCAACGGTGAGCATCCATTCACCTTTCACTCGCTTTACACAAAAATGTCATCCCTTCGGTTTGAAAGGAGGAAATGGTAAACTCGCCTGACGGTGAAAGAGCAACATAATAGCAATCACAATAAACTATGGTCGCCTCCTAACAGGCATTTCAACGATTAATTACGCTCGGTGATCTTTTTTGACTCGGATGGTAGCAAAACAGGCGCAAACCACCAGACATTCTATTTTGTTTACCGCACGGTAATTGTGTGAATAGTACCGTTTAATCTCTTTATAGCCGGAATACGCTTTTATCACATAATATTACAGCTGTTGTTTCGGATGTAAAAGCTCCCTTAGTAGTAAATGGTCAAATAAAAGAAGAAGTCACTGGACAGATTTCAGCATGGAAAAGAGTTACTTTAAATGTTAATTTAGTAATAGTAAAATTCCCTTAAAAAAATCCAAATGATGTATTTGGTGGGACCAACTCAAAATCGAGCACTATGAGCTACTTCAGTCTCTAGAGCTGCTATGAAGCCTAGATCAGGAGTTCAAGATGAGGATAGATTCAAAACCTCCCATGTATACAGTCCAAACACTAAGGGACTAAATTATAAAATTATGTGACTTATATATGATGCCATAAAAATGCCATAAAAATAAAAAAAGCAATCGAAAAATGGAAATTTTTCAACCTTCGAGTTGTAAATATTCTGAATGCTGTTTGACGTACGTTGAAGCATAATGAAACAGTTGACAAAATTATATCTTTTTTGGTTCGTAAAAGAGCATCAGACTCACCAAACTCTTAAAAAAAAAGACACGCCATGAGAGTGGCACCAGATGACCCAATCTTCAATTCTTCAAGGACATGACAGTTCAGGATTGACATATTCTGACCGTGTGGAAATTACAGTGTCAATGAGAATACAATTGAAAATCCACGGTGCTATAATCGGTGCTATAATCCTGGTAAAAGACAATTTTAATTTCAAAATACTTCCAATTTTTTAATCCCACAAATGTCACTCAACTAGTTTTGTCACTATACACGCCTTATCTTAAGTGATGTACCAACGCTCATCTACCCCCCAATGTCTGCTCCGCCGAATATCATTAGTACACTACCAAGGTTCAGCCACCAAGGCAAAACCCGCGTCACTCGGCGAGACTCCATCTTCGCAAAGCTTCTCATTTCCGGTGTGTGGCTGCGTTCGTTTGAGAGTTTCCGTCATCACACGACCGTCTAGCCAAATGAATGGTAGTAAGTGGTAATTTCACTGTTTCAGGGACACTGTTTCGCATGCTGCGGGGTATGGTTAAAGTTTTGGCACCGGACGTGAGGCCCGGCATCGGCACCATTACGCGTTCGCCGCTGGAAGGTGTTGATAATTATTCATGTGACCACCGCAAATGCCGCAAGGAAACGGCATCAGCCAGCGCGCTACGGTACGGCGCGGTTTCTGCATCTGCAGCGGCCAGCTGCCACCTTATGCCGGATCGTGGAACCGAAATGAACTCGCTTTACGCGTTGGCCACATTTCTCGGTTGATCGATGACAAACGTATTGTGAAATCGAAATACCAAAGGTGCGCTGAACGTGCTGGTTCCTTTGCTGCCCTTACACCATCGCTAAGAATGTCCTGTGGAATTTTTTAATGGTCTGGTTAAAGGTTGAATGTTAATAACACGCAAAATGGTAACATCTAAACGACACTTTTATCGTCGGTTTGGGATAAACTGAACCATCATAATGTATTTTAAAATATAAATATTTTCCTTTAATTTCGATACCGTTGCGTTTCATCCTCGATTGAAAGCTCCTACATTCCTAACGTCACGCTAAAGTAAACATTATATTGCAAAACAACTCGAAAAAACACTTTCTATTTCTACTACACTTTTTTTTTACTTTCCAACGTGAGCCAATGTGGTGTTCTTAAGATTCCAATCAACTAACCTAACCGCTCGCAGCTCGGTTCCTTCCCACTCATTTCCTTCTATTCACATCATGTGGAAGAATGCCTCCGTTGCCTAGGCCGCTTGCAACACACCAGGGCCGAGCTCCGGCAGCGGGCCCAGAAACATGAAATCGAAAGCGTCGAAGGGCATGCAACGAAACGAAAACAAAAGCAAAGAAGTGGGGGAAAAAAAAGCGAAAGCTTCTATCGTAAATGGCCTTCTACTAAGGCTCTGGGCCCGCTACTAAGCGTGCGCTAAGTTCTCCGATCCGACTTCTTGCGGATCTAGTTTCACCTAGCACGGCAGCACATACATACCGTCGCACGCTCGGCAAACGGCACACGGACACTAACACAACGAACAGATCGCGATCGCGGTAGAAGGTAATCGTCGTCGTCGTCGTCGTCGACGACGGCTTAGTGGTTCGGTTGGCTGAGTTTTTGGCGGCTATCTCCGGTTCCAGCACATTAGCTTTGATTTAAGCTCGTACTTTCAAGGATTAGTAAAAGTCTTATTTTAAAGTTCAGCCGTTCGTTCTTTGCCTTGTTCTGCCGCGCTGGTTGTTATGCGTCGGGCTTTTACTGTCGGTGCGCTGTTTATGCTACTACTTCTGGGGTTAGGTTTGTTTATTGAAGGTACTATTTAATTTTATAACGATATTTATAACATTTTATGGCAGCCGCTTGATGGTAATATTTCCATTGAATTATCTGAAAGATGATTGAGAAAGAGAGAGTTATTAATATGAGTTCTCTTGAAGTTAAGAAAACAAAAATACCGCAAGATGTTGAGTTAACCTATTACCAGATCATTTAACTAAGAGTTTAGTAAGCATAAATTAATTAAATAAATACGAATTCTACGCGGCGTTTGATAAGTTTGAATATCAAACCTTTGTTGAAGGTAACAAAGGATTCAACATATCTAGACCACTAAAAAGGCCCAGCAATTTTTCGTGATATTGCGTAATAAACATTCTTGGAATCGGCATCGTAAGTGGCAAACACGAACTGCATTGGAATTCAGAATTCAAATTTCAAATTCAGAGAATTCAAATGTGGACAATCATTCCTGACCACCTAGTGTTCATCTCCATGGAGGTTTCGAAAACTGATGGCAACAATCTGAAGTTCAAATTGAATAATACAGAGGAAAGTACATGGCGTTTACCTACTAAATGATGAAAATTTGTATTACAACTTATTCAACTTACTGTATAATAAGCAATAGCAGATCATTCTAGGGTATAAATTAAAACACTAATAGACCCCTGGCCAATACATCCGCAAATGGAGTTTTCAGTTATGTTATACGATAAATCTCGTTTAACCTTATATGGTTGAAACCTTTGTTCCATAATGTAAAAACCATCTCCGTACCAGCCAAGCCAGAGATGTTCAGCAACCCAAACACCCTCGTTTGCACCATCCTGGAATAATTTAACGACACGCTACGCTTCACTATTCCCGGCACGGAAAAGGAAGAAAATGGACACACAAATCTGGGTGTCCCGAACCCAACCTTCCCAAAAGCACCAACAAAAAAAAAACCAAGCAAAACCAGAAAAAAAGGAAGATGGCGGCCAACGGTGGCGCACAGGAGAGTCGTAAAAGAAATTTTATTTTCATACGCTCCACTACGCATCGTAAAATGTTGGAGAACTGCGGGAAAAACGGGGAAAATGCTATCCGGGGCTCGCATCGGGGGTGTGTTACGCGGGGCGGGGGACATGGGAGTTCTAGAGTAATGCGGCCGAGGGGGAGGGAGCAAAGGGGATTGGCGGAACGTGTGGAGCGTGTACGAACGCCAGTGCTAAAGATTCGCCACAGAGGATGGCATTTTCATGGCACCAGAAGCCTTCGAGATTCAAGATCCGGGCTAGTAAACTTAGAGGGTCGACGGTTTTTGGATGAAGGATCGTAAAACATAAAACCCGAAACCATGCATCCCTGCCCAGGCCCGGGTCGACCCTCTTTGCCGGAGTACTAATCAGAACACTCCTTCGCCACACACACACACACACAGCACAAAGGGGCCACCTATTCGTGCGCCCGAGGGATAACGTTTCCTTGAAAAGCGAACAACTGAGAAAGCAAAGAAATTTTATGAGCCTTCTCGTAAAACGCAACCAAGAAAAAAAAGGCCGCGCACACACACACACACGCAATGCGCTGAAACTCTGAAATGGTGCGATGGAAACTGAAAGCGGGAAACGGAAAGAAAATAAAACTGTGCGGGAAAATTACGAAATCCCACCCAAAGCGCAGCCATGGATCCGTGTTATATGGAGCGTAAAAGAAGGATTTTCTGATGGTTTCTTCTGTAATCTTTTTTTTTTTTTGTTGCCGGTTTCCTTACGCCAAGTTGAACCACTTACTTGAGTTGATTCATTTTTTTTTTGTTTGCTTCTTTCTGTCGGTCCACCCTGTGCTTGTGTTTGTGCCGAAATGAGCTAAAAATCTTGAAACGAAACGAGAGTGAGAGAAGAAAAAACTTATACACCGAATCAGGAAACGACCGGAAGTTTGCCATTCGCCGAGTACGGGCCGAAGCAGTCGTAAAGTGCAAGGACGAGCTCGGTCGTTTGGAAGAGTTTTCCCGTTTGGTGCCGCCGCCCTGAGATGGATTTTCTTTTATGATAACGAATTTTGATGAAAATTTTCGAGCTCCGTTCCGCGGGGAATACCCATTTTTCCTCTTCACGGTTGAATTTCGCCCGATCGTAAAAAAAACTTCCACCTCGCGTAATCAACAGTCGATGTGTGTGTGTGTGCATGAATTCGACCAACTAAGTCTGCAAAGGATATAAAAATCCAACGTTTACTTTGTGATTTGTGTTTGGCAAAAAATGATTAAATTTTGGTATAGACGGAAACCTGTAACTGAAATGTAATTAGCAATCAAAGATATAAAACACTAAACGCAATAGCATACTCAATAACGAACACAATTACATAAACTTTCAATCAATGGTAAGTAAAGTTTAATCACTTTATAGAATTAATAATAGTTTATTAAACTTAAACTAAATCTATCCATGGTATACACTGTCGATGTTCTATTTGCTATAAAATTTTGTTATTAAGCTATTTTTCTATTATCTTAAAGTATTTCGAACAATTCGTACAATTCGTACAAGTATAATTCGAAACAACTAAAAAAACTACTTAAATAGTGATACACACAGAGAAATGCGAGTAAAAGCTGAATCAATCTAATGAAATCGACATGAAAATCGTTTCCTCCTTCGGGGTTTATTTTGTTTATTGAGTAAAAAGTATAAAAAATGCAGCAAACTAACATAAAATGCCGGAACAATCAATCTGTTTGATATGATTTCTAATTAAAATGGTCTTTGACAGTCGCGATGAGAGGAAGTAAATTTCAGTTTCTTTAGTAAAAACTGTCACTTGAAGGTGCCTTGATGAGGATATGCAACTTTGCTATAAAAACATACCATCAGCCATAAAATTATAAGCTTGGTGTAATGTTGTAATTTTTTTGGACATTAGAGAAAAAAACCGTCACTATGTTTGTAGGAAAAAAAATCTTCGAAGTTGTATAAGAAACGACCAAAAAAAAAAACAGCTCGTAAATCTATCAACGGTGGAATGCCCTACAAAAGCCATTAAAAAAAAGGATAAGAGTTCCTGGTTCAAATTGCGAGACAGTGTCTGGTATATATTTTTCGTTTTGCCTCGGAACATCGTTGACAAGTTGCAGATGTTCTCAGCCAAGGGCAAAGGACCTTCGGTACATAATCACTGGAGAGAGGGAAGAAAGAAACAAACAAAAAAAAACACACACACACGCACAACGCAAACGACGAATGAAAGCCTATTCTAGACCGCCAAACAACGAAGGCCATTATAGGGAACTGTTAGATAATTGTAACGAAAATGGCAGCCATCGCATACAATTGCGTGCGGCTGCCATGCTACACAACCCCCAGGACCAACGCACATAACGTACGGTTCGACATGGGTACGGCGTCCGCACCGGGGGAAATGTGAAACTTTCGTTTCGAATCCCACACCCCGAACAGTGGGTAACAGAACCTGATGCATTACGGCCATCTTGAAGGGATCGCTCATTTCCCTCATTCCCCACTGCCTGGGATTGGGTTCGGGGTTCCCGGCCTTTCTCCCATCGTTCCCCCATTCCGTTCCCCGGGCCGGGCGGGATTGTTACGCACAGTATTGCGCAATAGCTTACTTCCCTCGTTTCCAGCCGCGCCATTGCTTCTGACCCTTATCAACGACCACTGCTAGAATCCAACACCACCGCCTAATATCGAACGTATGATGAGGGCACAAGGGCAGACATGGGAAACAGGCAGCTTCTATCTTCTATCTGCAGCACACGGTCGGCTGGAACGAAGCAATGGCCCGGCATTATTTATGTCCATACATACGCGTGTCGGTGGTGATTCCATTAAAATTTTTATGCGGCAACTTTATCCAGCTCCCTCTGGACGTAAGCTTCCTGCACGCATTTGCCGGGTTTTTGTAAAGCAGGCCAAACGTCCCCGAAGTTTCCCCGGGTTCTCGGATCCCTGGAAGAAAGGGCGCACGATGCAGCGATGGTACACGAAATTCATCCCAGTTTTTCCTATCGACAATGTAGTTAAACTGTAAGTAAAACATAATTTATCGTTCGAGTTTTACGAGTTTCTTCCAAGAAGCAGGGAAGATTGTTGAAAACATTACGGTACTGCGTTTGGGTTTCCGGCACCGTTTGCAACTGCTTCGCCCACCGGTTTTTAACTGGTGGATGCTAGCACGGAGCACTGGACATTTTACCCAAAAACCGACGGCAAAGTCGACAAGGGATGATGCGCACGGATGGGGTAAGTTTCATTACAGTTAAATGAAAAATTCCGTACAGCTTTCCACCCCTATCGGACGAGCTAATTAAGCAAAAAAGACGTTGATAATTAACTGTTACTAATATCTATTACTTTAACAATATTCTCAATAGCTCCAAAACTAACGGTGGCGGGAAAGGACGAAATAATTTATATCACGCCTATCTTTATCTTCTATCAGACTTCGATTTCAAAATGCTGAAGGGTTGCTTGCGATCCTGTTCAAAAATCATCCATTCCATGGTTTAGTCTTATGTGAGTATCGTTCATATTAAACTATCATTTAATAACGTTCTTTTTGAAGGAATTTTCCTTACTATCCTGCCTACTTTACCAACCCTTACTTACCACAATACAATGCTGAATTCTTTTCCCATTTGTTTTTGTAACTAAACACATATATGTGAAAGTTCACTTAATTCGTTTCAATATATTTCAACTGTTTGCTTAAATTTTATCGAATATTCTAATTTTTCTACATTAATATTAATTTGATTTAGGAAACATTTGAATTGTCAAATAACCTTATTCTATATAACCGTATTACATTCTCGGCAGAAAAAGAATAATTGGTTGGACTTTGGTGTAGAATGGTCTCATTTAGATTAATTTTGTTTTATTTTAATTCCTTACTTACTTACTTAATTATCCGGCGCAACAACTGCTTCGCGGTCTAGGCCTGCTGCAGGAGTCCTCTAAATCACTTCCAACAATCTAAACTACAATTTCAATTCAATTACGGTCAATTACGGGCTGGGTAGTTCAGTGCCATTCTCATGACGTGACCAACCCACCGAAGCCTGGCGAGTCTAATCCGCTGTAGCTCTTCGTGCAGCAAAACTCGTCCTGGTCCATCCACACATACGGGCCCAAAAATCCTTCTGTTTTCTGTCGGTTTTGGACAAAATCCATGTCTAAGAGGCGTATAAGAGGAAGGAAATCAAGGAAGCAACTCCTCAACTCTGTAACAAGCTACTAAGTGTGTAGTACCAGAACAAACCAAATGATTGTGATGAAGCGAAGAAGAGAATTACAATAGAAATAGAATGGAGTTTAAGGAATGTCCGTGGAACTAGGTAAAAACTTAAGAAATTTAAAATTAATATGTTCAATTCTATTAGAAGCGATACTAATCGAATACAGGACTTAGAATGTTGCTAGAATTCGTGATTACGTCAAGTTTACGGAAATATTGCGGTTGTTAGGTTGAAAAACTTCATAATTCCTCTCGCTTGGATTTGTTTAAATAACTTCGTTCACCAAGAGATAAGTTTCCGCTGGCTTTGACGAAGTAATGCACCAGAATTGCAAACGCTAAGCCTCTATTTCTGGGGTAAATCTACTTGAAATTAGAGACACTTGGAACGAATAATACAACAAACGTGTAAACAAGCCAACAATTGAAAGTTATCGTGACTATCTAAATTAATATTTTCGCCATTTTAGAAGATAACCTTAGATTTCCTCATGGCAAGTTATTCGTTTGCCATCACTCTGCGGACAATCGTTTGAGACGAATGGTTTTCCCACGCTAATAAACGCAATACTACCAGCATGCTGTCACCAGCAACACAATAACTAACTAACTAACCGGCAATCAATACTTCAACCTATTTTCCAGTTCGATCCTTTCCCTTGCGTTTGCGTTTTATTGCCGCACTGTTATACTGTTATACGCAACACTTATGACTGTTATAAATAATATGTTTAAGGTTCATTATACATTATTTCTGCTACAGTTTTTCCTTTTTATAATGACATTTTATGCCAAAACAGTGAACAGCAAGTGAGAGTGCAATTCAACATTTAACAGCATAGCGACCTCTTACCTTTCAGCACGCCACACCAAATGAAAGCAAAGCAAAAAGCACAACCCAATCGGAGGTTCGTCAGCAGATGAGGGCAAACAGGGCCAGCAAAAACTAGGAAATATAGGTCAACGTCAAGCATCGGGCCGCACTTCACTCCATGGGCCACGGTAAAACGATGCTGCAATGATCGTTACCAGGCAGCGTTAGCAACGTGCGAAGGCACCCGCGCCGACTGCGTCTAGCGGCTAGGAGTAGAAGCTCGTAGCTGGCAACAGAACCGATCCGAGCTGCCGCGATCGGTAGCGATGGTGGCGATGTGGCCAGAGCGGCATGGATTGTATTCAAAGAAAGTCCCACCGCGTAGCGAAAGCAAGACCAGGGCAACCAGCCAAACGCCCGTGCAATGCATTTGGCTGCGAAAACCCATGGCACGATCGAGGCAAGCCCGAGCTTTTCTCAAAGCTGCTAGCTCCACCAGCTGCTGGGCGCCTGGTACTGCAAATCCCTACGCAGAAAAGTGTAAAGAGGAAAACGGAAAACTGTACTACCACCCTTCAGTCGCAAGCGCTTGGCGGGAGGCAAGTGGTTTCATCATCATCTACGTGTGTGCGTCTTTTTTTTTGCGGGAGAGTTTGGTCGAACATTTCAGCTAACCGAGCGTTGGGAGCGCTCGCTCTATCGCTTTGGAGCTTTGGAGCTGCAGCTCTCGGGTGGTTTTGTTTGTCCCATGGCAACAAGCATCTAGCCGAGATTGCAATGTTTTAATTCAACTCCACGTAGGCTTTGCTGTATCGCTGCCAATTGACGTGATATATTAGCATTTGTGTGACGTGTGTGTAATGGAATATTATGCACCAACAAAAAAATTAAACAAATACTTCTCCGTTCGCATACCGATCCGCGGTCCAAGTGTGCGAGGAAATCTCGATGTCCACGCGTGTGTCGCTTCGACGTGTCATGACCCAAAAGCCAAAAGCATAACGGCAAGGCTACACTACTAAGGCACCGGTGCGATAGCGCGGGGCAGTACGGTGCGGTGTAGCCTAAGAAAACTATTCACATCCAACGCCACCGTCCAAAGCGCCAACATGGCCGATCACTAAATTCTCTCCAGTCCGGCGACCATGGCGAAGGCTTCTACTTTCGATTTCGTTTTCATTGAAGGTTTCCTCCTACTTACCAATTGGTTCGTAGTACGTATGCCTGCAACCTTTATCGTTTCCATCCGTCCGCACACGCGCCACCGCTGGTCGCCCTTCACACCCGCTCCAAACCTATCCCTTCCGCCTTTCTCTGAAGCATAAGCCGCTTTTGACGTAGCCTGCCTGGGGGCGCTAGTATTTCTCCTACCGAAGGGTGTAGTACACTTGGTTTGGTGAAATATGGTGATTTTAGGAATACTTTTTTTTAAAAGAACTTACCTCTTTCCTCCCGTCAAGCCTATATAAAAAAGGACTCCTGTACATGACAAGAGTAGAATGCCATCTATTTCTAGAATCTGTAGAATATAATAACTGACTAATAACTTCGACTTATTAACTTGCTTATCAGGCTCTACACAAGGCTTCGAAGTCTTGGCCTGCTTGCAGTCCTATAAACCGATCCTTCTTCAGTCAATCCATTATCCACACCTCGTGAACAGCCCTCTGGAGCCTGCCAAGTCTAACGACAGTCAGTTTATCGTACAGCTCGTAGAGCTCGCTAGTGTAGCGGTTGTTTTCGGGTTCGAGTACTATTTTTTAGGCCTCCGTCAGGGAACATCTCCATCGGGCTCTATGTCAACTGAAGTGATGCACCACCGACGGCATCGACGGACATTGTAGACATCGCAAAGCATATATTTTATATTTTTCATTACATTTTCAATCGATTTTTTGCCATCGTACTTAGGTTTTATCGAATACAGTAGAACGTTGATTATCCGGGCTACTGCGGACCAACCGCATGACGGATTATCGATTTCCACGGATAACAGGACATTCAGCTTTGTACGCTCAATAATTGAACATGAAGATGACAGGTCAACGTTTCAAAGTATTCATATGTTTTTAATATTCAAAGTTACTGTTTGTTAACAATATGAAACATTTTCCAGGCAGTTTAACTAGATAAACTCTTTATAGCAAACACTCAAGCTCCTCTCGAGTCAACTGATTATACGGTTAAAAATTCAAAACTGTTCT
Organism: Anopheles marshallii; assembly: GCF_943734725.1. Classification (NCBI taxonomy): domain Eukaryota; kingdom Metazoa; phylum Arthropoda; class Insecta; order Diptera; family Culicidae; genus Anopheles; species Anopheles marshallii. The sequence continues at coordinate 68,938,621 of NC_071327.1, forward strand.
ACTAGCTGTCATGTTTCATCACACGGATAATCCGTCCGCCGGTTAATTAGGTTCCGAATAATCGACGTGTACGGAGAGATAAGCAACATTGATAATTTGAACCACCCACCTTTGAAGATTGTAGCATTTTATGAGCATTGTTCAAAGGCTTCGAAGAAGACACCCCAAAGATTAAATTAAAAGATTAAAGATTTTAAATAAAAAAAAAACCGGCAGAGTGTACTACCCCCTTAAGAAACTAGGCACCTAGGCACTACCACTAGCGGTGACTAGTGCTTGACCAACACCACCGTAAAGGCTTCACAGGGTCTCAGCTGCGTCAATGAAACAACCCCTCTAACTAACACAGCCAGGTTTTCTGCCGTTTCCAATCACTGCCTGGTACCGCCATGGTGGCCATGTACCGCAGGTCCTACCACCCCGCTGCCTGCCCTCCACCCTATGTCCAAAAATAACATTTAGTAAGCCAAGTCCCTGCGATCGTGCGCGTCCGCTAAGTCGGTTTTTTTTTGTGTTCTGCATGGTGGAAGCTGAACGACAAGCGATGGACAAAACGGTCTAACTCTATTTTCCATTTTTAGTTTCGGAACCAGTTATTATACCACCGGAGAGGAGGCTGCCCAGCTGAGCCCGAGTGCCGATGGCGCTTATGCAATTCCATAGAGTGTGAGATTTGTTGGGTGGAAGTGGGGAATGAATTTTCTAAGGCTTTTGCTTCGTTTTCCATTCCCTTGACTCTTGGCCCGTTCACCGATGGATTCAGATTGTTTTTTTTTTTGCTTCTGCATGTATGTGTACACACCAGTGCGGGCCTTTGCAAGCGATGCTTTAGGTTTAGGTTGGTGTGCCTAAGTGTGGTCGCACCATGTTGCTGGGACGCCCGCACGGTTTGTCTGGAGCGCCTTCAAAAGAAAAAAAAGCCTTATTGCTTGGCCGTGGCCATTGATGTTGGCACACTTTCAAAGATAGCCTTTCCCTCCAAACGGCGGCATTTTGTTTTGTTGCGATCGGCTGCGGCTTTGCGTTTTCCTGCCACAGTCCAGGCCGTGCGATCGTGAGCGGGTGGTTAGTTTCCTCTCGTCTTAGCTGTCGTTAAGAAATCTAGCGGAAAGAGGTTTCGAAACGGAGCTCGGGCTGGCCGCGGTAATGGCGGTTGCCTTCATGGCGAAGAATCGCGATGCGTAAGCGAAAGTGAAATTGTTTTGCTGTTGGTTAAGGTTAAGTAATATGCAACTAACACAGGTTAACTATAAGAAATGCTTAACTTTTATTATAATCTAGATAGAATTGTACATCTTCTATCATGATTTATTATTGGCCGATATTTAAAAGAGTTAACTCGATGAAAAACATCAATTTCATCTCATCATAAATTATGTAATTTAAGTTAGAAAGTAAAAGCATAACATAAGATTCAGTACATCAAATTCCCTAGTTCAAGCTCCATTCTGTCTTTTAGGCCAAACATCAACGATATTACTTTCCGCATAAAGTGATCTATTTCAATCTCGAGTACTTGATGACATCAACATCTTTAAATTGATAAGAAATTACCATTGCCAATCATTTTGTTTTCTTACCCTCATTCTTCGTAATACTATGCTCGTGTTTTTATTATTGTTTTAAAACATCTCTTATCAATTTCTTCATTATTATAAAATATTAATTATGACGTTTATTTCTCCATTGTGTCTTGTAGAAAATAATAATACATTTTTCGTTCTATAACGACTCGCGAAACGACTCTAGTATTTGTCAAGTTCCCGTCAGTATACACGTCATAGAACAATTCAACTGAGATCTCAATATAATTTCAAATTGCTGTAAGATACACGTGATCCAATTATACTTCCATCCAATTATTATAATTATAAGTAATGACTTGTTGCATGACGAAGTGTTTCTGATGTCTTCTGTGATTCTGAATCCTGTTTTTATCAAAAACTTATAGTTCCCATCACCCACAACGAAATGCTGGTGGTTACAACTGTCGGAACTTTCATTGTTCATGCGCCGCCTAACGTTGTAGAAAAATATTCTTAAAATTCTCCCACTTTTTTATGAAGAATCAATATTAGCTTGTTTTGTAACATTAAAATCCATGAAAGTTTATTAGAGCAATAGCCTACATTCAATGATCTAGACTTTCAAGAGTCTAGACATTCAAAGAATTCATGATAAAACTTGAGGATGATCCAGTTTAAAAATTAGACGATAGAATTAGCTGAAAACATCAGTTAAGAATCCAAAACAGTTTATAAAATGATATATTTTATTCGATATTTGACGAGAACTGTAAAACAGAGAGGTATTGAAGATGTTAGCAACCGCAGCGCCATCTGTTGATGGTTAGCAAAACTACGATATGTTCACGTTACAACCATGTACAACTTACACGAAATATACAAAACAAAATGTTTTAGATAAACATATTTATAGGTAAAGCAAATCTGAAAGTCTCAGATACATAATCCACCTGAATGGGTACCTCTCATCCAATTCCGGTCAGTAAAAAAGGGAGTTTTCTACTAGAATCTATTTGAGTAAAAATCAATTGCAAAAAGTGGCTAAACCATTCCCAATGATAATTAACGCAATGTAGCATGAACATAATAAACATTATCCATCTGATAAATGCAGAGCTTACTGCTCTTTAAAAATGTCTTTCTACGCCGCTTTGTTCTATTCTTTACACCTTCCTAACAACACCCCTATAATAATCAACGATGCCGGCATACAGTGGCCAAACTACCAATTAAAAGCTGTTCGATTTATGATCATCAACAGGTAGCCATATTAAGCCATAATTTTCCATTCACAAACCGGGCAACAATACCTTTACCGCTCAATCCCGGCGCATAAGTGTAACGTTCTACCCCCCCCGGTTTGTTGTGAATAATTGAGGGATTATCGCGAACTTCCCCCAAATTCCACTTCCACCCGAATTACCCCGGAATCGAATGTGGTAATTGTTCATAAACCAACAACAAAACCAACCCAAAAAAAAAAACGGTGTCATTCTGTGATGTGTGTTGCAACTCTCTCGGGGGTTCCCGGGGAGTAATGCGGGGTGACATGCCATCGTACAGAAAGTCTTCGGTCACACACACAAAATGGTCCCCGGCCACGAGACTGCCGATGTAATCCATGCATCGTATAGTTCCGTCACGTTCCATTCCGGCCGTCCGCATCTAGCCGGCGGGTTTTGGAGGAAGTGGGCGTCAAGCGGTTGGCACTGTCACGCGTCACCATCGGCAGGGCGCTGCGGTATCGTAATGTAACGCCATCAAAAAGCGAGACACACGGGTTCACGGGTGTTGTTTTTTTTTCTTTTGGTTGGTTGCCTGTGTAGTAGCAGAGGGGTTTTGCAAGATTGAGTTTTGAAACATTGATGAACCACCATAAAACCTTCCGTGTGCGCGGAAGGGCGTGTTGTTCGATGCCACCGTATTCAAATCCCCCAGGGTCATCCACCAGGTCCGACAGCCCGGTGGCCTCCCGTCGCCACCGCCGCTGTTCCCAGCGGACGGTACCGCTCCAATAAAATGGTCCCCGTTAACCTCCGCGTTTGCGAGAGGCAAACCTGACAGCGGCCTCGACACAAACTACAAATCCCGGGTCCCGGAAGGATTCCACCGTGGGCGGGGGTGTGTGATTGTCGAAAAACATTTCCTACGGGCGACCGTTTTACGATGGCTTGTTTATTGGTTTACAGCACCCATCATATAAAAGTGCATCCTACGCATCCAACCCTTTTGGCCCTACGCACGGCATATAACGGGATGGCCGGGAAGCCGGGTTCAGGGTTCGAGCGGTTTCCTAAGAACGCATTGAACCAGTTAAATGATTAAAACCGAGCAACTGCTGCAGGATGTGCAGGGACGGGCAGCGCTAAAACTAGCCCAACATATTCGAAGGACTTCTACACGGGCCGGCAAACGGTCAACCAGAAGGGGCCCCGTAAGGTTTACGGCACACACAGCGGTACGACATCGGATGGTCCCAAAAGCCGCTCCGTGACCTTGCTCCGTTTTTCCGAACAAATTTCGTCCTTTCGGGTTGCTTTCAGCAATTGCTGCTTCAATTATCCTTGCCGTGCCTCGTCCTTGGAGGCGTGAAAGAAAGCACAAACCGGGGTCAGAGGATTTTTTTTAACTCTTTCCGTTAAAACTGTGTCTGCAAAGGTCAAAACAAATTGGAAATTATCCTTGAGTTGTAAACAAAACACAGAAAAAAAACATGAAATGTATCGTTAATAGATTCCGCAACAACAAAAAAAAACTGTAACAAAACCCCTGCCTTTTAATTGTTTCACAAATATTAACGGTTTCGTCTTCCTGGAACAGTTAACCTTACTTTTTTGTATGATAAGTTTTTGTCCGTTTTCTTACAGTGTGTGTGTGTGTGTGAGCAACATTATAATTGCAGCTAAAAGGCTTTAAAAAAACGAGCTTAAAGAGCAATATCCAGAACAATCTGGTCAAACTTGTACAATTTCGGTTCGATTTCGTCTCTGCTTTATGCTTCCGATTAGCGCACAAATGTGCCCGCACGGAAACGTAAGTGAGTATGGATGACATTTGGAATATGGCTCAAGGATAGCGGACTCGACACTCATCCAGATGGGGATATTGGTTTACCAATTTCCTTGCCCGATCGTGCCACGGGCTGCCGCTAACAATAATCAGCAACAGCAGAAGCGAAGCAGTGAGTGAAAATAAACGCACCGAACCGAGGCTGCAGCTGAAGAAAAGTTGCAAAAGTTGTTTTTCCACTGACTGACACCTTCGTAAGCCTGCGGAGATCTTTCCCGCCAGCCTTTTAAAACGGGTATTAAATCTAGTTTTCGGTTCTGCCGCAATGTTCTCGTGTTCTGCGGCCCAAAATCTTCCGAGCGCCAGCGCCGGCCCGCTTCCTTCCCGGCGACCCGTTGATGATGTCGGACGCAACACAACACGGTCAGCATTCCCTTGTTTGGGCAATGGCAGCCAATCGTAAAATCAGACCTCCACGCGGCATGGTGCAGACCTTCGCCTACGGTAAAACCCCTTTTTGCCGATCGTGAAAGTGCGGGCCGGGTTTGTGATTGTGAATCTGTCTCGCTACCTGGTGAAAGGACGTGTGGCACGGCGCACGCACGACGCACCGTGTGTGTTTGGCCAAGAACGAAACAAGCTCCGGTGCGTTGCGCTCGAAGATCAGCAAGCAGCGCCAATAACTTCACCCGGCGGTTCGAATCCATCCGCCGGCCAAGAAATATTACATGAAATACTTCGCTAGCACTTCAACTTCCTGGTATAAATTCACATTAGACGCAACGGTCACGCACGCCGTAAATGTGTAGTTGCTGACCTTGCCATAACCAAATGCCTTTCTCTTTGGTCCATAATGTTTTACTTGCCGGTTAGTGAAACGAAATCGACAATCTGCGCGAACGATGATGATAACCTGTTCTAACCTTAGCCGCAGTTGGTCTGCTTTTAGTACTGAACTTTCTGAATGGCAAATATGGCTTCTTCGTTGGTAGTGAAAGATTCAGAAACGAGAACGGTTTAGACGCAAACGGGAATGGAACGTTTACTAGTCGTCATAATGAATGCAAAGAACAAACCGCCACTTACGCAGAAAGACTCTTACTCACGCTAGCAAGACTTTCATCATCGGGTCTTTTTGTTTTGTTTTGGTGCTTTACGCCTATATTAATGTCGATATTAATGTCTTTCCATTTTTCATAAGTATAAAAATATTTAAAAAACTAATTATAAAAAAGATTTACAATCATAAAGCGAAACATATTCACATATGGCAACAAGCGACGAACTTCACACTAAAAAGACAAAATTTTAAAAGGACATTTGTGATCAGTTATGGTCAATCCCGAAAATATATAACGATATATTATTGCATTTAAAATACTGGATTTCCTTTAAAAAAAACTATATTAACTCAAAAGATTATCTTTAATTTGATGTATATGTTCATTACCTAATGATTAGGACGTGCATAAACAAAAAGCTCAAGAAAAGGTAGCTTTTTATTATTTTATAAGGAAAACTATCTAAAATAATTATTATAAACACAAAAATGTGAGTATGATAAGAAAGTACACGATGAATTGAATTTTGAATTTATCCACTTAAAACATTACCGAAAGTTTCAACTAAAAAAGGGTTTTTGGCTTAAATTTTGTCAAACATTTATCAAAAAATGATAAAAAAAAGAGGTTTTAAATTTATAGAATATTGTCGATTGGGAATATTTGTCGATTGGGACGAAAAGAACTGATTAAATGCTTCATTCAAATGGTTGTGAGTCTCGTGGGAAAATTGTGGTTACCGATATTTAAGAAATGTTATCAGAAAACGCGTTCAAACATTAAACTTTTGAGGTTTCCACTCGTGAATCAGTTAACACTTTTCAGTAGGAACTTCTTATCTACTAAATTTAACTTTCTTGGAATTTTACCAGACAATTATGAAACCTGGATCTTTATGAATATATTACAAGAATGTAATGAAGTCTTTACTTAGTTAAAAAGAACTCGCTACTGATTGACCGAATATACTCCAGTGTTTGAAATTTAATACGCCGAAGCATTCTTTCTTTAAAAAGGTATAGTTGTTATCTGTAACTAAATGGCCCAGGTTGTATATTCATGGTATCAGATGATAACTCAGGAGTCCCTCTATAATGCCAGGAACACTGCCTGTGTTAATTATGGTCGTTTATGTTGTACAATATTATCACCTCAAATTTAAAAAACATTATTTAACTTATACAAAATTGGTTAACCTTTCTTTATAAAATGAATTTAGATAAGCAAAGAAAATAAAGAAAAAGGAATAATTTTGCATGGAAAATTTGAATACTTGTACCACAGAGATATAATTCTCAAGTTGAAAATAATGTCCTAGTAATTTCTTGCCATTCATTCCTAGTAGGACTACAACTGTTCATGCCTTTTGGGTAGAGGTTTCGTAATATTTTTCCCTTGCTTTGTGGAGATTTTAGTTATTTTAATGCTAATTTTTCTTTTTTTTATCACCTATTTCAATAGAATCTTACCGATCTTCTGATTGCTGATGTAAGTTATTTGAAATTGAACCATTTTTCTACTACCCCCTTTACTAAATTTAGATGAAAACTGGTGAAAAAGCAAAATGGCACTCGTTATATAGTCCCATTGTACCGAGATAGACAATTTCGACGTTCGGATTGTGGGTCGTAAAGATTTCCTAGATAAATGAAGCACCCCAGCGCCGAGTTATGCTGGGGGCGTTATGGTCGTAAACCATTTCCCAATTTCCCGAGCTCCCCCATCGCTTACAGCGCTGCTCAAAGATAAGCAGCAAATGCGTCTTGCCTCGATGGGTGTATGTGTGTGTTTTTTTTCTCTTTTTTATTTTGAAACGAGAACAGAAGCACTACTCCAAGCGCGAGTGTTCCTTCGCTGTTTCTGAAGACAACCCGGGAATACGATGCCCGAAAAGCAATCAAACGGCAAATCGTAAAATGCTGCTGCTCGTTCTCTCTCTGTGTGTCCTCCCGCCCGTTTTAGTATCCTTGCGAGACACAGCTGGTTTAGAGCTGCATCCATTAAAGCAAGGAGAAAGATGAAAATTCTTTGCCAAGATTTGAGATGTCTCTCCCGCTACTCAAGACATTTTGCTTCCCTCCCAAACCGATTCCTCCGGCCGGCCGGCTGGATGGGACCAGTTATGTGCCGCAGAAGCGATGAAAAGGATCTCACTGATGCACATGCGTACAACACACCGCCGGGTTGTACCGTTTTTGAACCTTAATTTTGAGTCCCTCTTTTCCTGCGGTCGACAAAAAAATCCTCCTCCTCCTTTCATTTATTCACCACACATTGAGGAGTTGTTGTTGTCCTTTTAGCCCTGGAAAAGCGAAGCCAAAGCGACATGCTGCAACCCTCCCCAGCCATGACAAAATCCGAGCGGCATTTTATCCTGCCTCGGGTTCGCTGTCTCCTTCACTTACGTGAATCCTTTTTCTCGCGCCCATTCTCACTCGCACGATGCCTCGCTCTATCTCACTCGCTTCGGGCAGGATTTTCTTTCCCTTTTTGCGCTTGACACGTGCACGTCCAGAGTAGGTGGAGCCATGGTAACCATCGCTGTAAACGGAAACAGTAAGCATGAGCAGTAAAGCATGGCGTGACAGGAAATAGAGAAAGGTTGTGCACATACTGCGCCGAGGGAGTTTTTCAGTTTTCGCGTGGGAAATTTGAAAACCAGAAAAAAAACGACGAGGCGTCACATATACCGGGTGGAACCTGGAAGATCGTGCTGTATATAAGCGGGAACTTTCTAGGATTGGCTTTCACCGATGGTAGAACGCACAACGCCCGTAAGACAAGGATCGCTGATATGTTTAAAAAGGTACATAAGCAATTGATTTTTGGGTTTACAATAAAGGGAAATCGTGTGTAAAATGGTAGACTTCCTGTAAAAACAATTTGTGACTATTGTTTCTGTACCCAGAAAGTTTGATCATTGAACAGACATTTAATAAGATTTAACAACGTTCCGTCACCCAAAATATGGGTGACGCTCTTGGCGATAAAGTATTCGTTTGCGTTTGTTGATAAGGAATCAATAAATTAAGCTCTTTGATGTAGATTAGGAATGAACAACCAAACAGCAATTTTAAACAGTTACAGATAAGTTTGTGTTCTTTGTAAAAAAAACCCAGTTATGTTTGACGTTTTTTTTTGTCGCACGATGTAAGACAATCTTTTCACTATCTGTGGTGAATTTGGATAGTTAGAAATAGTTTTACAAGGTAGTATTTTTCCCCAATTGTTTAACAAATTTCCCTGTAGTTTATTAAATACTTTACGCTGAATTTTTATTACAAATCCCAAACGTGAGAAATGTTTTCTCTGACATCTATTTCGGTTGTTGTTGCCCGAGCCTCGATGCGATGCGAATATATGCGATAATCAATCCTTAACAATGATGTCATGGACGTTTTCTATATTTATTGTTATAGTGTTTTTAAAACATTTAAACACATTGCAATTCTAAATGAAAGTATAAATATATTTTTTTCTTTAGTGCATCTTTTTTTTTTATTGCAAAATTGCGCTAGTGATGTTTTGGGTCCGCAGGAAACCCTCAGTCTAAGGTTCTCTTTTTCAGATGACTTCATTCTTGAGGTGAGGCATTTTTACATAAAGATCTACTGTTTTTTCCTGAAATAGAAAAGATTTCCTTGTGAAACATATAAAAAAATGTCGAAATTACTGTAGAAGTATAATAAAAAAAATGCTTACCTTTACTTTCCAAAAACTATATTTTCACATTTACATTACCATACTTGGAACTTTTTTTTTATTTCCGTGGAAAAGATGGACAAATCCAAAAATTCAACGCCCACGTTCTTTCACTTTTCGTGTTGTAATAGCCACCATTCTGATATGTTAAGCTTATTATTAAACTTTATTAAATAACTGCTTACGAAGGTGAACGAATTGCGCCGTGAAACAATCGTGATGCAAATTTGGAAATGATACATGGCACCCGCTTTTTCTGCATGAATTGAACATAGAACATGTTTGTAGTACATTAAAAAGTCGCAATTCACGTTCGGCCTCTTAAAGTTATTGTGTTTCAACCGCACTCCCTATACAACTATGCCCTTCCCCCGCTTGCCTCGTCGTGTGTCCTGTTTAATGCTGCTGAGCTCAAACATACCCAGGCTCATCATCTTGCGGTTCGCCAATGTCGCCGCTTATCACTTAGCTGTGGCAAAAACGCGTTTTGTTTGAAACGGTGTGTCGCTCCCTCTCGTGTTAACACGCGTCGCCCCGGACCCATCGTCTTGCATCATCTCGCGCGCGGTTGATGCATCGAGGTTGGCACTTATCAGAGTTTCGTCTGTTTATTAATAATATAACTCACTTTTGCACAAGTGCCCGTGCCGATCGTCGCTCGCAACCATCCGCTAGCGATTTATTACTCGCCGGATCCGGATCCCGAACCCGATTCGGCGTAATCATCGTCGTCGGTGTCATCGCCAGAAAAATCACCTCTGGCCGAGGGTGGCGCATCGGACAGTGGTGCCTTGGGTTTGGTCCGCTGGCTGACGTGTTCTTTGTCCTTCGCGTTCGCGATCCGTGCGCTGGTCGATTCGATCGATGGCTGGGGCGGCGGATCGTTAAACTTGGGAACCCAAGAATCGAACATTATTCTGCCAAGCCTCGGCCTTGCCGGTGTTGGCATCCCGTAGGATATTTCCGTCGTGGTCGTTATGGCGGGCTCCGTACTGACCACCGTTACCGTCGACGGTATTGTCGTTACCATCTCGGTGGTGGTAGTGCTAGTACTAGTGGCGGCAGCAGTGGTAGTAGTAGCAGCAGTAGTGGTTGTGAACGGTTTGACCGGGTTGCCATTTTTATCGTGCAACATCGAACCTTGGGCGGCGCTTTCGTTCATACGGTCCATCAAATGGCCGTAGAGGAACAGCATCCCGACGCCAAAGCACACGCCAACACACACGACCAGCGCCAGCAAACCGACACACTTCCTGTTGAATGCTTTCGGCTTTATATCGGCCATCGTTGATCTGCGCGACCCATTCGCAAGATGGTTGACGTTTTTCGCACCGTCCACTGCACCGGCGGGACTGTCGGTGGCACGATTCGCGTTGCCATTTGCCTCTATATCGTTTCGAATAGTAACCATACTTATCAAGTTGTTAACTGTCTTTTAACTACGCTGCCAATCGTATGCAATCCAAGTCGGTTTATCCTGCTAACACCACTGCAATGTAAACGCACGCAAACGCATTTAACTGCGAGGAGCGGAAACACGAACCTTACTGGTGAAATTGTGATGCTTTGCGACGAATAAACCGATCCTCTTGTAGCTATCTGCGCAGCTTCGATTCATTATCATCATTCGGGGCCGTTAATTGATAGTGGATGCAAGGTTCTTTCGATCGTGCTGCTACCCATACGCGTACATCGTAAGTGTTAACCTTCGTGCCCACAGTCATCCCGCTAACAATAATATGTTAAACAATCCGATTGATCGAAAGTGATCTGTCGCATTTTACCATTTGATGAATACGGATTCTAAATAATAGTTGTTCCCTTTTTTAATTCGGTTTTAAGATTCCTTTGAGTGTCTTCTTTATTGTAAACCTTTCCCGAAGCTCATAAAACACTCTGGTCCAGACAAGCCAAAACGTGAAGCAATCTGATGACACAAAAACCATATTTCTAAAGTTGGCGAACAATTTTTCTCAATCACGCTTCGTTCGAATCTTAATCTTGGTTTAACTTTTACTAATTTACATAACGTTTTCCCTCAGCATACGTAGCCATATTTCTTTAGATTGCATAATTATTTTTTGGTGCAAGCTTTCATCTTTCAGTATAGCATTTGAAAGCTTGATTCCATGTTAAAATGCCATATTACATTTTTCAACATAGCCATCAAATCCTACGTCAGGAAAACGATCCCGAGTGTGTTATTGATTTTATTCTGGCTTTAACGATGCGGTCTCTAGATTGTCCGCCAATTAGAAGTTTGACTTGAAGGTGTGACGCTGCGCTTGATGTAGTAGTCGAAGAAGTTTGTAGCCAGAAATCAGTAGAATAATCACTTTTGTTCCATTCATGTTACACATTTATCTTTATCTTTCATTGATACCACAAAAATACATTCTTTTCAAGCCAGCAGAGTATACTACCCCCTTAAAGTAAGCTCAACCGAGCGTATGCAACCGCCGTACCAAAGAATTACTGATTTTTCTTCATGATTATTATCTGACCAATACAATAGCTGTATTTTCTAAGTAATTTCATTGTTTTTTGCCATTTATTCCTGTTCTTCGCTTACAACCACATTGTCGCTCGCTGTACCATAATCTATGCCAAACGTCGAAAGCTTCACCCATGCAGCCTGTGGAAAGCTCAATCCCCATCGGAATATTTCTGAGGTTTGATTTTCATCCTGTTGTCCCGCTTCTGGTTGCGTTGTTTCAGCACTATCACTTCCATTGCTCTGAGCATCGATCGACGTCACCGCCACGGCTTCCACCGTGTTGCTTTCACGCATTTTCGTTTCACTCGGAGAAACAGTCGATCCTAGCATTTCCACACGCTTGTTACCTTGCCGGTTGGGTGTGTTATCCTTTGCCTCACCGTGCGTTAGGTTTCGCTCGAAATCGTTAGCGTCCGTTTTCGGCTGAAGTTTCGACTCGATCGATTGCAGTTTGTGCTCGAACAGGGTAAGAAACTTCTCAACGTTCGCCGCATTTGTCTCGTGTTTGGCCAGCAGAACGTCCGTCAAACGGATCACCTCCTGCACGTCCTGCGCTTTCAATCGCCTGTCGATGAGCTGTATTTCATTCCAGTGATAGAGCAATGTCATCCCTAATGCAACGACTGAGCACAAAGCTGTTAATGTGTAGATCGCCGTCCTGTAGCGCTTGGATGCGGATGGTTTCACTAGATCAGCAACAATGGCCCGTTCCAAATCGGCTTTGTACTCCATAACGTTTAAAGTGCTTTCAAAATTGAGTATGTTACTGGCCAGGAATGCACTTCTGTGAACGACTAATGCAAATTCTGGATTTATAAGATGAATTTATAGCAATTTTCGCACGCACCGTTGAGGGCTACCCCTTATCAATAGACCCTTGGAATGTTCTATCGATTGATGATCGGGTGATGAGCAAGGTTAATCTCCACGGCGAGACGATTAGATCTCCGTGTCTTTCTTTTTTTTTTCAAGAACGGCAGGCCGTATTGCTTCGAGTCTTTCAATTTGAAGGCGAAGGATTGTTTACATATTCCTGACAGCACTGTTACAAATGTGTGATGTTGTGTAAATAAGCAAATGCGTGGTCGGATACTGCTCTTTAAAAATACCCATACTTAGCAACGATTAACGCATGTGGCATTAGTAATTTATTTTCTTGATCTGTTACTCTTTCTAATAAGTTTAACTTAATTTCTCACATTTCTCACAAATATGCATAGAGCTCCGAATGAAGTGTCTTCTGTAAGTAAACATTTATTTGCATACTAAGAACACGCATCTTTACTCATCGTCAATGGTTGCATCTTCCATTGCTTCCGTCGGTGGTTCAATGCTGTTGTTTGTCCGCTCTTTTGCATTGTATCTGGATTTGAACACGTTCGACACTAAAATAAGCGACCGTCAACCATTAACTTCAAAGAATAGCAACGATAAATGGGAAAATGGGGTTTTGTGGGGTTGTGCATTTCACTTACCAACATCATTGTCCAGCAAGTTAATGACGCTAAAGTTTTTCGTTTTTAAATCTCCACCCAGCGCCAACATGAAGGGACTTTCGTTGCAAGCATCCAGACACTGAATCACACCAATTTTTGGATTCTTTTTGTACACCATCCGTGCGTCTTGCTCATCAATGTCCCACACCTTCAGCGAACCGTCAGCCGAGGCAGTCGAAAGCATTCCCTTTACCTGGGCGCTAAGAACCAGCCCCGTAACTTCCTTTTCATGCACCTCCTTCGACCACAGCGGACGTTCCTCCTGGCGGCTATCGACGTAGTGTATCTTACCATCGTTCGTGCTGGCCACGAAGCAGTGCTGATTAAAGTGGTCCCAACAGACACGCTCTATTTCACCTCCAAGGTCCCACGCTTTGAAGCTACTGCTTTCATCGGTTGTCGACCGGCAGTCAAACACCTTTACCTTACCATCACAACTTCCTGCCAGAAGCATTTCGGCACGTTTCGGGTGGAATGCTAATGTTTGCACCTTCTCCTCGAAATCACGGATGGTAGTGTGCGGTATACCTTCCTCCAGATCCCACAAGATGACGGTTTGATCCACCGAACCACTTGCTAAAATATGTCTGAACAACACAAGAAAAACTCTCATTATTACGGTTCAAATGGTAATTGATCAACTGGGCAAACGTACTGTAAATGATTATTCCATGAAAGATCCAACACGGCATCGGTGTGACCTAGCTTTGGAAGGTTCTTCTTCCGGTTACCTTTCGCACCTAATTTGCACACCGGCTCCAGCGAATCTTGAATATCCAAATCCCACACCGTAATGATCGGCTCCATGCATCCGATCGCGCACATATTACCCGGTTTATCACTTCCCGCATCAAAGCTTAACCATTCAATACAGAGCGGAGGACTCGGTAGCAAAAAGTCATGATGGATGTACAAACTGCCTTCCTCTTCGTTGAAAACTAAAATCAATACGACCCACAATTAAGTATTTGTTTACCCGAATAGTGTGACGGTTTGCTAAAACTAATATACTCACTGTATACTTCCATCGAAGCACTATCATTCTGCACGTGTCCGACGAGAATCAGATTGTCCGTAGGTTTAATGATTTCATCTTCCGCATCGGAATCCTCATCGTCCTGGATGTTTTCCTCTGGATCAATGACAGCCACCGTACTTAAATGCAAACCGCTCGTTCCGACTGAAATTACAATACCAATTGATGCGCAAAATAAGAACCCAGAAGCAATAACAGCCGTCTAAATTTACTCACTTTCTTGCTCGTAAGCATCGAAATTGTACTCATCAGCGACTTCATTTGTGCCATCAGGGTTAGTGGCCGCCAATCTGCATGCTCGCTCAGATAGTCCTCTTTGACTGTCATCGTTTTCTTCGTCGTCAGTTGTATCCATTTCATCAACGCCTTCCCTGTAACCATACGGTGCAGTAGTAGAAACCTTCATTAATTCTCTTTGATCGGTACTTACTCTGCCAGATCTTCCCGAGTCTCATTGATGATTCTAGCTAGCTCTGCTGGTGTTAATGTTACCTGTTGTATAGCAAAACATTGAACACATTAAACGGAAATGTAGGATGATTTGCTAGCTACAAACATACCTTGTCGGGGTTTGCTTTAGCAACTCCACGTTTCACAAACAACAAGCTGGGAACGAAGTTAACATTCGGAACCTCATCTTCTTGATCTGAATCCATTGTTGCAACGTAATTATTTTAATATTGAACTCAGCAATATGCACCTTTCGCCGACAAACACGTGCTTCCACACGAATTGTTTATTTATCTTTCCGGTGACAGTACGTGCATCAATAGACGTCGCCAAGCTGACAAGCTTTTCAAAGAACGGTTTTATTCAAATCAATGCGCTGCACTCAAACTATCTGAGATTATAGTAAAATGAACATTTGACTCATGCATACTTCATTATCTGACTGTACTAATTACATTAAATAATTTATTTACCACATTTTTCCAAAGAATTTGTGAAATTATACTTTGCAGCAGCATATCCCCGTTTGTAAACAAAATGTAGCTGTCAAATCAGGATTGTGCTCCAAGGTTAATACATGATCACAGGTGGCTCCAGCCCAAAAATGAAAAGCTCGCTGAATGACACATGCTTCGTCAAATTATTGCAGTTTTATCTCGTTCAATTGCCAGATGCGCCCAGCAACATGAACAATCGAGATTTTAGTTTCATCTCAAACGAAATCATTCGAAAGTAGACAATTGCAAAACTGAAAGGAGAAAATCGTTTATTCAATATTAAAACTGTGTATTCTACGTAGTTTCTTTCAAAATGACCAGAGAGTTAATTGGCAACCAACTGTCAACTGTTCTCGACTGTCTTCCAACAGGTCGGCACTTATATTATTGCTATTTTCACTAGTGTATTTATGATGTATCTGCCCAATTTCACTAGTAATTTTATAAAATATCACATCTCCAAGTGTTCCCTAAACTGCGTTGCATACGGCACATGCACAAAGATTTGTATTTTCCATCAACGAACGCGGAAATCGACGTTCCCTCAAAAGCTCCAATGGTTTTGACAGGTCGCGAGCTTTCGCTGTGCAGCGAAACATAACCGCACAGTATCGCGAATGGGCCTGTAGAAGATGTTTTTGTTGTGTTCGAAATTTCGTTGAGGGAGGTGTCTGTGTTGCTCGCGCTCCTGCCGTAGAGTGATTTTGCCTGCCTAGCTCTAGTGGTTTTTCCATTGCATAGATGTACCCTGTAACGGGGAAATTACGATAAGTAAGTTTTGCTAACATATAGCAACGTATTTCTTAACAAATTCCAATTACAAATGTGCATTGTTTCTGTCGAATACCTGGAATCGCATTCTTTGTCCATCGTCAATACAATAGCTGGCGCGAATCATTTTGTTCCGTTTTCTTCTTGAGTGTCTACACGTTTCCAATTTGATATGTAGTAGGTCGGGATGCGTCTTGTAATTTAAATTTTGTACAAGACAAATTAAACAGTGCATTGGGCTGGGACATAAATCGCTCCACCGAGAAGCTTGGCCGTTTGTTTCAGTTCGTCATTTTGTGCGTGTGATTTGGTGCAGCATTTGATTCACTCTAAACGAAAAAAAGATATTAACTGCTGTGTGCAACTGCAGTGCCTTTTTGTGCTTGTTTGCGCCTTGTTTGGCACACGGTAAGGAGGCAAATTCTTACAGCAGTAGGCGAGAATGGTTGTCCAGTAGCAACCGTCGTGTGAAATTTACTTACGGATGAAGAATACACACAATCAAGCCGCTCCCTGCACGCTGGAAGAACGATGTGTGTTTTAATTTAGTGCAACGAATGCAGTACGAATAGTTGCCAGCAAACGGCGCGATACTATTTGCTCCAAAGCAAAAGCTAAGAAAGTATAGCTGAATTTGGTCGTTCAATGACACGCGTAATGATGTAAAAAAATCCAGCTTTTGTTCCATTTCCATCGATGTGAAAAAGTGGTGTGTGGATTGCAACCATGGTTTTGCGGTAGTGTGCGTGAACATGGAAACTGCGAGTGCGTGCATATGGGTGTGCGAGATCTGAAGAAGGCGTGTGTGAGAAATTCACCAAAGTAACCGTACTGAATGCAACCGAAGTAAAGATAAGAATGAGGTTTTGGAATAAGGACAAGTGAATAACCGTCGGTGATGGTGGAAGACATTGCGTCCGTTCGTATTAAAAATCCGCGCATCTTGCGGCGGTGTCTAGATCTTTGCACCTACAGACGTCGTTCTTTGTTTAACGGAAACGCCGCACGGGCCCCAGGAGTGTGTAGTTGGTTGCCAGAGTAGTATTGTGTGTTACATTGATGTGCGCGCGCGCGCCTGTGTGAGTGTGTGTGTGCGAGAGGTTTTGTGATTGTGCGGCTGGAGGATCGTCGCGTTGTGTCGATTTGTTGCTTTTGTACGCTGAATCCCATCGTGAGATATTCTTTTCCCCAATCCCTGTGGCAAAACGGATTCTCTCGCAGGAGATGTATCAGCTTGTTGAATCTTCACTGCTTGAATGGAGCTTGTTGTGGCGCTGAAGAAAGATGCTCGTTCTGAAATAATTATCAAACTCAACCTTGATCCGCAGCCTGTCTCGAACATCGGGCTACTCGATTGGCAAGCAATCCACACAACCGCGCTTACATTGTAACAGTGTGCGAGTGGGACTTTTTTTTTTACCTCCCTTTGCTGTGTGACTCACAAGACGGGGCAATAGGTGCGTGATGGTGTGTGTTTTTTTCTGGTGTGTGCTGCACTATGGAGAAGCCTGGAACAAAACGGAAGTCATTAATTGTGATTGATTTGGTCATGATTTTTTAGATGGCGGTAGATGTATTTTTTCTGCATTGGTGTTTATTTGTGAGCTGTATAAATGGTTGTATTATGCATTATTGGCCTATTCATCATATGCCACAACTGTGGGACAGATGAAAAGCAACGAATGAAGTTCCAAGGCTCGAAGCCTCGTTGGACAAAACAACGAAACTCTACCAATCGATGTACTATCACTTCGTGTAACATCCCCCGTCAACATGTTGTTGATTATAGATTACCAAGTAATTTCAGGAATCACGAATAGGAGGTACAACAACAACAAAAAAAACGCAGAAAGTAATATAATTTCCATTATGACCGCTCAAATTCCAACAAACACCATAGTGTTAGTGCTAGACGTAGAGTGTAAAGCCCCGCAACAGTGTGTGCGTAACAGCACCCAAAGTCCCAAAAGAGAATTGCACACAGTACCGGGTTGATTCATACCCGAGGGCAGGGAAAAACATTGTTGCGCCGCTGTCTCGACGGATAGAGCCAATTTTGGGACAAGATTTTTGTAAATAGTGGTGAAAAATATGTAGTGTACACACCTACACTGCCTCTAGATGTAACCACGCAATGGAGGTTTTCCAAGAAAAGTTATCAAACGAATAGAATTTTGTATTCGTTAGGTAATGAAAAACATAAAAAATAATAAAAACATCTACAAACGGATATTGCAAAAATGTTCTGGTGATATGTCTTATGTCCATTACGAGGTAATGCCTGAAAGTTTTCATTTCTTCCCCCGCAGATTGAGCTTGAATTTCAACGTCTCAGCATTACCACCACCATTTCTACAAGCACTGCCCAAAAGGTGTGGAAAATCGTCGAAAAGAAACTCTACCGATGGTCAAACTTTCCCAGTCGTTCCAACCGTGGTGCGAGAAAAGCGTCTCGAACGCGAAGAGAAAATGTGTTACGAAGAGGAGAAAGAGGAATTGGATTTTTCATGAAATTGGCATTACACCGTCGACGGGTATTTTTAAGCAACCCCCTGACGTCATCGATGAGGGCTTTTTTTTCGAGGGTGAAGCCAGCGAAAAATAAGACAACTAAAGGTGGGAAGCCTTCTTTTGATGCACGGTGTTGCTGGGCCTGAAGTCCAGGGAAGGGAAGATAAAACCCATATCAATGGAAACAACAGCGACAAAAATGTAATGAAATTTGAAGCCATCGACCTCCGCGGAGAGTTGTTCGAATATTCGAAGCCGTCCCATTCGAACTAGCTGCTGTTGGGCTCGTTGATGCCATTGGCATGATACGGTTGTTCCAAAAGTGATATTTACGTAGTTCTCCATCGTGGGATTTTCTGCTACCCGATTTTGACGTCTATCCGTTAAATCACGCTTTACAGTCCGGAAAATTGGACACGAATGAATCCCAATTTTTAGACCCTGCTCTATGTTCAACAATGGGGAAGACATGCGACAAAGACGAAGCCTGCCAATTATATAGAGGTGCTCCTGCAGGTGCAGACTGCATAGTGTACGTGTCACACAAACACGACAACCAACAAGACAGTTAGAATCTGCTGTTAAGTCTGATTCACGCCTTGTAGTCTGGAATACCTTTGAAAAGCAGAATTAGCGGTGATGTTTGTTTGCCCAATTCCGATTCTGATACTTCTTAATGCTGAAGGATCCGAATCCGGAATTTGGTTTAGAATATCAATCCCGAATTCGGAATGTGGGATCCAGACGATTCAAGATTGGAATAAATCCGTATTGCTTCGAACAAGAATCGAATTCCAGAACCCGTTCAAGGATTGCATTCCAGAATCGAATCAGAAAGGAGCATGGGACGAACCTTGTATTTTACATTACATTGTTGTGGATTTCAAAACAGAATTTGGAATCAAGATGATTGAATCCGGATCAGTATAGACTGGAGTCGAATTCCAGTCGAACATTGTCGTTTTTTTCCAAGATACCCAATTGCTGCTAGAGTAACTCGAGCATATGATTTTTTAGTTATTGAAGTTTTGAAGAAGTAAAAAGCATCATTAAAATTAAAAAAAAAGCTAAATTAATGATATTTTTGGCTTTTCCAAACATCAATTCAACTTTAACGTAGCATAAATATGCCATCTGTGAAGTTAAAATATTAGAGAACGTTGAACTCTACTCCATTCAACGCATTCAACAGTATTAATTTGAAAAAGTGCTATTAACCTCAAGGAGACAAAAAAACACAAATGTTGATAATTTCGCTGCACTGTCACTGAGATTACAACTCTCTTGCCTCCCAATATATGTATATGTATATCTCACGATAGTGATTAAACGATTGTTCTTTCAACATACCTAACAACGATTGCTGCAAACGTCTTCCAGGAAGAACCTACTCTTTAGATTACGGCTGATCGCACCGTCACAATCGGACTTGCCTTTCGGATGGCATCACATGTTTTGCGAAATGCGGGCGCGCGTTATCAGTACAAGTCGAGATGCGCATTCGGTTTTAATTCCATGTTGTTTTTTTCTTAGTCCTGCCTAGCTTCGCTTTGAGCGACGTTGAAATGATAAAGGAATCTAATGGTGGAAGCACTTGCAATGGACGAATGTAACGTACGTATGTGTTACGGGGGCCAAGCTGAACGGAGTGCTCAATGAATGCCGTATGGTGGTGCACAGTACCATATCCGTTGGTATCAAGTTGCTGGTGCGGTGATGGGTTTATTAGCGTTATGCGTGAGAGAGTTGATTGACTTCTGATTCTTGACTGTACGAGACGCAGTGTTATGTCTAGAATATTATTTTAATACATGCCTTTCCTTTTCCCTTTATTGTTGCAGGTGCTGGGATTGTTGCTGCTCGCGAGGCAAGCGTGTGCTTAGTTTAATCCAATCGAACGGACGATATTCTTACAGCCCATATGGAGAAGAGGCGGAAATTATGCTTCCCATCTCCCGGCCGTGCATAGACCGTGCATGTTATGTGTGTGTTGGTGTGAATTCCATGTGGAACGAAGGCGGCGCATGTATGGAATATGAATAGGATAATTAGAATGCAGTTGACCATCGTCAGCGTGGAAGCAAGCGTCACAAACATACGTTCACCCCAGAAGCAGCAGCAACAGTGTTTTGAGTGGCACGCAACAAACATAAACAATCGGTTCGCCAGTCAGATCGTTCCAGTTGCAGCTTGTTGTGAAGCATCGCATCGACCGCACTGCAGTCTCGGCAGGATTACCATGGTGTAGAGAAGAGTGCTGTACACAAAAAAAAGGAAGGGACACTAGAACATCAACACATTTCGCAAACAAACAGGCCTATTGTTTTGTTGTTGTTGTTGTTGTCTTACTCAACGTATCTGGCTCAATCCTGATGCCACATTGCTCAAACCGACTACACACAGTGCTCAAGATACAACTAGCAATCCATTGGAAATTTGTTTTATCTTCGCAAATAGCGTATCATCTTTTAACTAGATGGAATTTGAGGTGAAACTCCCTGAAGCAATATCATCGTTAAATGCAACCATCGAGCTGATCAAATGTCAATTGTAAGGATGTTTCTGTTCTAGACTTTCCGGTAGGAAAAAAAACAGAAGCGGAAAGTGAAATTAAGTTAAAATTGATTGGAGGAAGTATCAGCGTGTACCAGTGCAAACAACACGACGTAAATCGTCTCTTATCAGCAAAAGCAATACAAAAGTTTCCTTTGAGCGGCTGCTACTACTTCACCACAGTGTACGCTAGCATTCTTTCACACATCTAGTGTATGAAAATATTAAACGTGCTGTTCGGATGTGTCGTTTGATCTCCGGTCGTACCGGTGTAGCGCACCAAATTAACATACCCTCGTGATCGCGAACCGATCACGCTCAGTAACAAGTACATTCCGTGCTGGGTTTTTTTTGTGTCGTGTGCTTGTTGTTGCCCGATAGTGTTTTCCGCTACATTACCATTATCTGTGGTTTTAAATGTGTGTTTATTGTGTGAGTGAGGTGTAAATGTTAGTATCGCTTGTACACTGGTTCCGTTTATACTAAGGTGTGATCAAGAAAAGCATATCCATTTACGAAAAGCTCGTATTGGCTTCGGGGTTTTGTTAAGTGTACACCGCGGTTACAGAAGGCCTTTTAGGTGCATTGCATACCCTCTTCAGCGTGTGTGTGTGTGTGTGGTTAGTAACTTGTCAATGCCATAAAATTATGGTAAAAGAATGATAAGTGGCCGGTGCGAAGTGTGCAAAAGCTTCAATGTTCCGGCATACGTCATAGATCCTGTTCCGTTCGCATAGTACATTTGGTTATTTGTTGCGCACAGCAAATTGCCAATGATTTCCTGGTGAATTACAATTTCCCAAAGCAAACAAAAAGGAATGTTTGGAGTTGTTAAAACATCACTGCTACGTGTTAAGTGAGTGTTCTGGAGCTAAAGGTTCATCTCGGGCCCCGTGCTACACCTGAGTACAGTGCTGCAAATCAAGTGCGAAGCGGATAATATTAAATCGTCAGAAATAGAAAATAATTCACTCGTCCACAATGCGTGAATTCAAGGTGGTCGTCCTGGGTTCTGGCGGGGTGGGAAAGTCGGCCCTCACGGTGCAGTTCGTTTCCGGCTGCTTTATAGAAAAATACGATCCAACCATCGAGGATTTTTATCGAAAAGAGATTGAGGTAAGCTTACAAATATAGCATTAGAATTTAAGAAAATTAATTAGCGCATATGGTAGATAAATTGGCTTTGATTTTGGGTAACTATGTTATTATCAATAAGAAAAAATAATCCGAGTTAAGTAAATAAGACAGTTTGAAGAGATTATTGTAGTCTCAAGGTTCTCAAGGGTCGTAAACTGAACGTTATCTGAGGTTTTCTTCATAATATGCGATGAACTCAAATTATAGCAAGTCTTAAGCAAGATACTCCCATTTCACTGGAATATCCCATTAAATGGATCCTCAAAAAGGGAGTTAAGAATCATTAGTACAGATCACCTTAACGGTTTGTCAAACTACTTTTCCCGATCAACTATCGTTTGGATCTTTCCTTCAGCTGTAAAAAAATGTGTTTAGCCTCAAGAATTTGTCACGATATTTTTGTTAAGCATACAGGTTCTAAAATCTTGTGACACTGCTCGTATCGGCCATCGGGTTCCCTGTTTCCTGTGCGATGCACCTCCCATTTGGAGCATACACACGTACAAAACGTTCACCAATGCACCAGAGCGTTCACCAAAGGCACGGAATTGCGTTGGGATAGTTTTATAAATAAAACTAACGCTTCGCAATGCCACACCGGACGCGCCACTGTGTTCTTTTTTAGAATCTTAACAAACCATCAGCAGCGCTAGTACTACCAGCAATCGAACACGGCGAAACGGACGGAGTTAAAAAAAAAACAACGAATACAAAAAAGTCCCCACAAAGTGGAAGTTGTATTATGCACAACGAAAGAGCGATTTGTTGTTGCTCAATAAAATCCACCAAACTACGGAGCACACTGACTGCACTGGCGTTAGTAGATGAGCAGCAGAACATTTACCTAGCTTTCACAAGAAAGGGAGCAAATGGATGTGTTGAATGATAATGATGTGCCTATAGCTGTTCAAGTTCAAGCCCAATGCTGCCATCTCTGGAGTGTCATGATCTTAATTAAAAATAATAAAGTCAAGTTGGACCAGCTACTTAACAAAAAGGTGTACACACCATGCAGCTATGCAACGCTCCACAATAGTTTCACGCGAATTTACACCCGCCTAGTTGTCGTTGGATGACGAACATGTCTATAGCAGCAGGACTTGAGCAACGCATTTGCAAACATATTGGTACGGTGAACGGTTGGAGCTCACTTGGGGCCGGTGCTGTGCTTGCGAAGAAGAACCCAGAATGTCAGGAGGCTATCGTTACCGCCGGTGGCTAAGGTGAATTATGGTCTTCATGGAACAGCAACTCGGCTATTGCTTCGCACATCCGAGTGTGTAGCTGCACGGGGAATGCCAAAGACCTCTGGTCGCAGAGCGTACCGCCATGGTGTGCTGCGTAGACCGACCGGCACGAAGAATAGAAGAACGAAAAGCTGTGGAGTCGGGAACCGTTGTCTGAGGAAACATCTACTCATTAAGATTCTTATCGCTCTCGTAATTCCTCATAAACACATTTACGATTGTGCTGGGCAAAGTTCGATTATTGTCCCGCGTTCTAAAGTTGCCTGGCTAGGGGGTCGCGCGAAGCGAATATAGTAAAGAAGAGCGCCGAAAGCGAGATTTTGGAGAAGAGTGTATTATCAGAACAACGTGTTTTTTTTTATTTGTGGCGGTGGAAAATATGCAATAATCGTAGAATCGTTTGCAATGCGAGCCTGGAAATGTTTTGCACCGAGCGTACATAGACAGCGTACGTACATAGATTAATTTACATGAAGCTTGGAACGCTCTTGGAGATATGGAGTCATTCTGTCGACTGATGGCAGGGCACATACCGCGCATCCTCATTAAAATTCTGGCCTCTCGCCAATTTGTGAACCTTTAGCGGAGTATATAGCGAGCATTGCATGCGGTGCTGGTGGAAGGACAGGGGTAAATCGCGGTTAAAATCAACGCCATATCCATCACGACTTGTTGGTGCCTTTCACCATTTTGGGATAGTAATGTGGCGAGGTTTTTGTTTGTAGGGTTTGTAGTTGTGTGGCGCAAGCCGCACGTCTATCATCCTTCTGGTGGGGCATAGTTACGCCAGAATGGTATGTTGGACGGATCAGAGTGTATCGAACTCATAGATTGTCGAGTTCCGAGACACACCACCATCCCATCTAAATCTTTTTGCGGACGATAGACGATATTGTGCTGTATGTTACAGTGGTGGTCATTGATATAAGAACATCCAATCATTTATCTACCATTAGGCAACACTTGTTACTGAATCGTAGAATTAATTTAATAACATTGATACATACATTCTGCTTTATAAAACCATAATTAAACAATTAAATAGGCCCAATGTTTAGTATAATAAACTTTTGTGTTTTATGTTTGTGTAAATAATATTTCAAATCAAGGAAAGCAAAGTTATGTCCGACAATCGCATACCCGTTCTAACTAAAAGAAATTGTATAAGTCTTCACTCGACAGGATCGGTCCAAAATCCCTTCCGGACCAATCTCCCGTACAAAGGACTGACTTTTCAGCTACGGGTACATAAAGTCAAAGAAAGCCAGAAATGGCAGTCCTAGACCTCTAGAGATTGTTATACCGATAAAGAGCACAATAACACAAAATTTAAAAAAAATTGCTTAGAAATAGAAGAATTTTTCAACCGATTTGTTATGATTGAATTTTGCGCACACGCTCACGAATGTTGTCCATTAGTCTTATATAAAGTTTCTTACCAAATTTCCGCTCAATTGTTATTAAATGAAAACAAAAAAATTCAAGTGAAAAGAAAATTGAACAAAAAATTGCTTTCATTTGAACATTAGAACCATTAATATGTATGTTTATTTAAAAAAATATACTTACTGACTTATTTCATCGACCACCACTGTATATGAATGTTACGCTCCGTGGGCAAACTTTTCTTGTGGCATATTTGCCGTGCTTTTTCTAACCTTTTCTCGTCGGAATGGTTCAGAATGGTTCTTCCGGCCCTGTGACTGTGGGTACATACACTCGTGCGGGACATGAGTTAAGCGGTATTTGACAGAAAATCAAGCGCGAAAAAGCAATGTACGCGCTGTGCCGTTGTGCATGCCGGGGACGGGGAATTTGTACTTTGTTTGCCGACCTGTTCGATAATTGGTCTCATTAAGATGGCGTAGCGATGACTAGACTATAACGCGATCCAGTTATTTCGGGTCATGCGTTGGAGAAAAGGGAAATGTGTGCGTCCCCATGGGAAGTGACGCGTCATCATGTCGTTGTGACGAGTCAGCCAAAGGTAGAACGGTGACTGTTCGGGTATATGATTGCTGACAAAACATTTGCTTCCTCTCGGGTAGCTTCCTTCTTTTTTGTGTGGTTTATGGCAAAAATGTTCCTTCCTTTTGAGAAGTTTCAAAGAATGGTTCAGTTCCCCATGCGCAATAATCTCAGTGTCACCTTTCTATACAGATGGCTTTCCCTCCGATTGGAGGTCTTAAGGTACGGTATTGTAATGTTGCGAAGCAGACAACTTTAATTGCAACGTGCGAAAATGATCAAGAGACCAACCGCGCTTCACATTGCATCGTTGCGATGCCGGGAAGGGGGAGGGCGTACATTAAAACAGGGTCGCCCATCGTGTGAGTATTAAACAATGAGCTCGCCCACCCCCCCACGCGTAGACCAAATCAACGCCACCAGCACCAGCTGCGTGTGGCGCCCGGGCTATGTGGGTAGCGTGTCAGTAGGCATAGCATTCCAATTGACCAAGCCACTGTTTTGCACCTTACCAGTTTTTTTTTCTCTCTAAAGCTTAGGAGGCTTTGAACAGCAGTTGGAACGAATATGGTGGATCGGCGGATAGGAAGGTTGTTTTTGGAGGTAGGAGAAATAGAGAAAGAGAGCGAGAGCGAGAGAGAGAGATAGCACGATACTTCAGCGAAAAAGCAGGGAAAACTGGCTCCAAAGTGTAACGTGTTGTTGTTGCCGTTGCTGGTTTCAACGTAACGGATTTTCATTGCTTGAAAGACGAAGAAAATTATGCTCAACCGGAAAAGCCGCCAACAGGTACTGGGTGGCGAATGTAAAATGGGCCTGCTACCTGCTGGTAGCTGGCTGGTGCAAAGGTAGTGTTGTTGTGTTGCTATGGGATGATATGAATGGCCGCGGTGGTTCCATGATGGAACATGCCCAAGCACCCGCTCAAATATACATGTGTTGCGGGGCTGATACGTGGAAGAACAGAAAATAATGTAACGTTAGTGTTTATTCCTGCCATCGTACAAGCGTTGGAGAGTTTGTATGTCTCTACGAGACATGTGGCTTAGAAGCGTAACAAACAGTGCTTCCCGATGCTGTAACTAATGCAATACGCATGTTATTTAATGCGCATTCTATTGAAAGTTGATAAAACAGAGCTTTTATTACAATTAATTGAAATTAAATATAGTAATTTTTTTTTAGTCTAAATTTATGTCCTCTTCCTGGATCAGTACCCAACACCTATTTGCCCAACTAAAACCCCTGCAAAATGGTCATGTTGTGTCGAAATTTGACATCTTTCTTTCTCTCCATTTTGTTCAAGTGAGAATTTTCTGTCACCTGTTTCATTCGCATGTATGGTCCAGCTGCTTAAGTGAAAGTGATTTATGTGGAAATCATTGTTTGGGGCCGGTTTTCCGCGTGTGAAAAGGGAGTGTTAGTTTCACATCATATCTTTCCGCTAGTTGCATTTGTTACAAGACGCAGATTGTAGATTCATTTCAGGCAATTCTTTTAGTTGTAACTTGCAAAAGCTGTTGGTTATTTATAGGTTTAGTGATGTAAAACAGCAATGTTTGCATGCCTGTTGTCACAACCAAGATTCTTTATCTTCGTTATCGGCACAACAACCTCAAGCGGTCTCTAGGCCTGCTATTTATGGCTTACTTTACCCGTAGGTGGAGAAAGGGCGTCCCCGTTATCAATACACCACCACCCCACCCCCCACAATAAAGATTATCTGAAGGTTTGAACTGTGATGTTAATAATGCTCGTTCTTTACTCATATTCGAATTGAAATTGTTGAATTGTGGAATTTAAATGTCCATTAAACTGAATGTTGTTGAAAGAGGAAGGAGTCACTGGGACAACATTGCTGACATCAGATGTTCGTCAAAATCGTTGCATGCGATGCTCAACCAAACGAACCTATTTACCAAAATTTATACGTGGTAAAATGTGCTGTTGATCCAACGCACCACCGAACGAAACTATGTGACGATAGTGCTCGAACACTGGATAAACGAACGTCATATATAGCCCCCTGCCGCGGAGCGAAAAAGCTTTACAATCAACCGAAACCGTAAAAAAATAAATAAACGCGCAACCGTACACGCCACCAGTCGTTTTTTTTTTTACAATACAGCTATTCCGTAGAGCCTATATCGGTTGCACGTGGTTTGCGAAAAAAAAAAATAGAAGTAATGCCTCTGTGCCACTTGAGTACGAGCCACTTGAGACGCTATTGGCCCGAAGAATAAATTCAATGCAACGTTGAGTGTTGCACAGTTAGCCGTTTTAACGTGTGTTTTTTGCGTTATTTTTAAGCCCAGCATGGCGGGCGTACCCTCATGTGTGGCATATCCGAAGTACGTACCCAGCAATGCACGGGTTTTGGTAGATACGCAAAGAACCATCGAAGTATTCGTTAGCTAATTTAATTAATCTGGTAGAAAAACCGGCCACAAGCTTCCTCTTTTCGTGTGTGTTGAAATCCTCTGGTTAATCAATGATCTTACCTCTGCCAAAGTCATACACGACTTCTTCGCCGCGTGTACGGTAATGAAATCACTCATTAAACACAGAGCTGAAACTGCTGTCGGTGATGAACTCGGTGATTAAGTAGTTGTAGTTATCAACCGGGCAAAGCTTTTGTTGGATTTGCCACGAAGAAAAAAACACACAATCCAGCACCGTCCCAACGAGAGCCGACCAACTTCGAACACATTTCACCGTGACTACCCATCAGTGAAATTGATTTTGCATCGGCAGGGATTTCCATCCGCGCCCGAGTGGTGAAAATTTCCTCCCGCGGTGGTGGGGATATGGGTAACGCTCGATAAAAAGCTGACGATGGCCGGATGCGGGGAGGCAAACAAAAAGCGAACTCATAACTAGAGGTGTGTAGAAAGGAAGAAAGCGAAACGCGAAAATTTTGTTAAGTAGTACCCTGCTTTTGGCTCGCTGTGCGCTACTCTTCCCCACCCCAAAACCCCTATTGTGCTGGTTGAGTTTTGACTGCTCAAAACGCTCATTATGTTTGGATGCAGCCACAGCCGTACACATTGTGTGCAACAGAAATGTATTACAGTCGGGACCCTCACGAGTAGGGGATATGAGGGTGTACCGACTGGTGAGATCTCTGTCTCGCTAGTTGAGGTGTTTGACAGACTGTCAATCTGTCAATTAAAGCCGCAAATTGTCTGAATTCGTATAGAAAAATATACACAAAAGATTTATGCTTAGTGCAGATGGGAAATTTATTTCTTTTTAAGGATTTAAATCCGAGTTGAAGAGTTAGAATGAAGGTTTAACTCTTATACTCACTCTTGAAGATTTCAATAATTTCAAATAAGCAACGGGGAGTTTGCTGCGGCTTTCATATCATGATTAAAATCGTTAGTTAACTCGCGATTTAACTCTTCTCGGCGACCTATAACACACGTTTTAAATTGTGAGTTAACTCTTGTGGGAGTTAATTCGCGATTTGTCATCAAGTTCAAGAATACCATTTACGGAAACTGTGCGATCATTGCTGTGCTTTAGTGCCATTTTTGTAAAATCCGATCTTATCCATCATATGAATCAGAAATCTGTGTTTTTCAGATGCTAATGAAATGATTATTCTCCCAATTATAATTCTTCTAAGATACCATACATCGTTAGATATTCTTGAAACCTTAGAAACTCCAGACTCTTAAGAGTTTCCAAGGTTTTTAGAGATTCCAGTGAATTTAGAGATTCGAGAATCTGTATATAATGGTTATTTTCCAAAGATGTGTGAAATTTCAGAGACTCATGCATTTATTGAGATAAAAGAGTCTTCTCATGAGTCAAATGACTCTTCACTGGAGCTGCATATGTATCTTGCCGCAAATAATTAAATAATCTGGCGCGGCTCGGACTGAGACAAAATCCCATCCGGACCGGTAGTAAGGACTGACTGTCTAGCTGCTTGGTAAAATAAATCGATACGACCTGGCGTCGTATAGCATATATTCGTTTTATGCTCTTATGCTCGATATTACGTCTTAATAAATGTCAAGCAAAATCTGAAATGATGCTAATAAGAAAATCTTGTAAAACGTACGCTTACCCCCCAAGGAATTAATAATACTTTGCTTCTTTTATGACATTTACACCACACCTTTGCTCAATTCGCCGTTACAACATGAAAGCTCTGGGTCGTCTTGTGTCTTGGCCTTGTGTTGGCAACATGGAAACCGCGTTGGAAAATGTGTCCCACTCTATGTGATGTAGTTTTTTTTTTTTGGTGCCAAGATTCCCACTTTTGCTTGATACCATCAACACTACTTTCGCTGCAGCTTAGTCACAGGTGCTGGCAAAGCAGGCCAGTAGGAGGGAATGATGTCCCAATTTTAGATGCTATTCCAGAGCAGCAGCGCATAACACGCCGTGCCGTTAAAGTGTAGCGCGATGCTGCTGGATGAAAGTGTACCGATTTACTGCACACAAAACGGACACGTGCAAGATTAGTGCGGCGCTGGTGGTGTTGGTGTGTTTGATACTTGGCGGGGCTTTAGCATATTGGCGGGGTCGTAACAAACACACTTTATAGTATGTACTATATGCGCCATAGTCTCGGACGCGGAGGTTGTTTTCATTACACTGGACAGATCGTAGGTGTACAATTGTCAGTTGAACCGAATTCCCTTATCGTAAAACTTGTCGGTAACATATCACATTGAGTAATTCATAAAACGGGCCTGTGTCCAATAGGGGTCTTGTTCTAACCAATACGCACATTGAACAAGAACAAATTCTATCTCTTACATTGGAGCTACTCACACTGGAAGTTACTAATATCTTATTACAGTCAAATCTCTCTGAGGTATCTCTCAAAGATAGCAAGTCCTCACTAAGATGAACTTTTTTGACAGTTCCTTCATTTTCAATACACTTTATGTCTCTCAAAGCTGCAAAGTCTCCCTAACATGGCTTTCTCTAAGCTGCGCATGATGTTTTTACACCGAAGTCTCTCAAAGGTAGTCGTGTTTTTGGGGTTTGCCAATGACAGCTCATGATGGCTGCGTTTACATAGTATGGTTGAAGGCTTTTGCCATACAGAAATGATATACCATCCAAGTGCTTTTGTTTCCCAAAGCTGCAAGTCTCTTCAAGATCTCTTCAGCTTGCAGGTTAGAGAGACTTCATTGGTAATCATTGGTAAGATTAAACATTTAAGCTCCAAAAAGAATGATCAAAAATAGAAAATTTTCAGCAATAGACCATAAAAAAGAAGCAAACTTAGCTGTTGAATTGCGACATTCGCTTATCGGTGAATCCGCGTATCACGAGGACGTACTAGAGGTACCTCCTTTATAATAACGCAATAACGATCGGTGTGCTCAGTTTGGTACCGTGCAACGCATCTTGCAAGCAACTGGCGCAGAGTTAGTAGTGCCCATCATTATCATGACACTCGCCTAGATGTCTATTTCTGCATGCATGCCATACCTAATCCGTAAGTCTCGTCCGGCGACATGACATGGAGGTGTCTGCCAACTACGAAAGTGATCACCAGTTCTATATGGTCACTGGGGGAGTCACTGTAATGCATCGCTCCGTTGCGGTGTCATTGAGAAATTCTTACATCCCATACTAAGTGCGGGGACATTCCGTTGCAACACAGCAGATAGCCGAATGCGAAAGACATGGAATTAAAAAATTAAACCGAAGATAATTAACAGCAAAAGGTAAATTTTGAACTGAAATTCAAATGTAGTTAAGCGAGAAAAAATATTCTCACCTGTATTTCCAACAGAATGTTTTCCTTTACCATCGCATGTCTTGTTGTAATTGGAATCTTCACCATCCATTAGACATTCCAGTCAATCACAAACTTAGCTTACAATTGATACAGCTCACAATTTGTTTCCCCGTAGTTTTTTTGTGTGGTTGGTTCGAGGTTCAATTACTTCAACTCTCGTTACAAGGTGATGGTGGGTACGCCAGGCACACACTGCTTAAGATGGACACCAAAAAAAAAAAAAAAACAGGCGATGGGAAAAATTTCCATTTCCGGTGAGCAGCAACCCCCATTTGGTTTCTTTTTCGTGCCTGGGGATTTTTTTTTCGCGCCACGGCTTTATATCCCGTCTGCTGCTGCCCTTGATGCTGCGTTGTGGCTCTAATGCATCCGAACGCAAGAAGGCGGTTTGGTTGATCGGGCGCTCAAAATTAGTAGTTTCGCCTCCAGCACTGCGGTTTTTAATGCCAGCACATAATAGTGGCCGGGTTGGGCTGTGTGTGTGTGTGTGTGGTTCGGCAGTTTAGAGGTAGGTGCTGGCTTGCAACGCTTCACTCTCCCGAGGCAATTTGCGAGTGTTGTGTCTCTGAACGAGTTCAAACGATGCTGTCATGTCACGGTCGTTGGTAGCGAGAGAGAAAGATGGAGACGGGCAACCTTAGCCAGCGATGGAACACACCAAAAGCAGGATGTTTTTATAACGAATGCGCTGCCAAGTGGGTTTCTTTCTCACACAGAAAGCTGCATGCACGTGTTTTGTTTGTGCAGGTGATCAGGTGGCGAATAATGCGTGTGGCAAGTTTTTACTAAAATTAAGTTGGTTATAATACTGCTATTTCGCCCATTGTATGAGATGGGCTATCGGAGGGCATCATTACTGTAGGCTAGAAAGTTTAAGCTTATCAGCCGACTTCTGCCAAATAATCCAGGGGTTGTCTCATTCTAAGGAGATTCGAAAAGGACATAGCATTTGGTATCATTTTTTCGGAACCAAAATTTGAAGAAAAATCAGTTTAAGTTCAGAAACGTATCTTTAAGTGCAATTCGTTTAAAGTAATACATAAATCTGATTATTAAAATACACAGCGCGTTTATACTGGTCGGATCGTACTTGGCTTCATACGGGTTTTGTGGTAAGCTGTGCTG
Source organism: Anopheles marshallii (assembly GCF_943734725.1). Lineage (NCBI taxonomy): Eukaryota > Metazoa > Arthropoda > Insecta > Diptera > Culicidae > Anopheles > Anopheles marshallii. The sequence continues at coordinate 68,970,980 of NC_071327.1, forward strand.
CCATTGTGGTATCATGTGCTTGCATTGAACTATGCCTGCTGGGGTTGTGGTGTCTTCTAAGGCCGTTGAAATGTTATTTGTTGTGATAGGCGCTGGCTTTGTTCTGTCATCTAAAAAACCCTGTAATAACTTATGCAGGAAGAAAACTATTCAACATGAGAACGAATCAATGACAAACGTTACACTAAGAATTCAATCCCATGCTTTAAACATAACACAGCTTGCTTAAACCTGGAAACGTCAAAACGCATACAACAACAAAAAAGTAGTTTAGAGTGTGATCGCGACCAATATTAGGGAAAAGGTTTAAAAAAAATGAATTGCATTCGCCATTTAAAGTCATAAAGATTTGAAACGAAAGTTAATCAATTTATTAGTTATTAGCTAACCCTACATGAGTGTCCACTAATAGCACGCTCGCTATCACACGTTATGCGTCATTGAGCGTTTGTGAAAGATTCTCAGAATATGCTATTGGTTATCGCATTATATTACCCATTGTTGCGCTATCAGTTTGCATGGTCGTGAAACCACACGAATGATTAAGATTTACTTTCGCGGAAATCGGTAGTCATCGACTACAGCCCAAAAGTGGCACACATTTGGGTCCGTTGCGCAACACTGAGGTTGTTGACTGTTCGATTCCATACGCGAGTTAATCGCGAGTCTGTGTGGATCTTCCTGTTGCTTCACCGAGATGAATCGTGCCAGTCCCACTAGCGTGAGATATCCGGTTGATGAGTAACTCGGAGTGATATGTTTATGATGTAAATAAAACCCGTCATATTTACTGCAACAAGGAGAGGGGGGGGGGGCCTCGTATGTGTGTTGGTTTAGCGCTGTACTGGAGCTCTATGTGCTGTTCCGATTTGTTGACGGTGGCTAACATATGTGCACAGCGCAATTCCATTCTGTTCGCTCTCCGTGTGTGGTGATGTCGAATGGTCACCACCACTCGGGAAGGGTGTACACGGTTCATTGGCGATCGCGGTTCTATCGGACGCGCAGAAGGAGGAGAAACAAATGCACGACGGGGTCTGATCAAGTCCAAACCCATCGAGACCCCTCTCCGGTCCAAGTTATCTCTACGGCGAGTCTGCGAAATAGCAAGCGTACACATACACGCACAAACTGCACGTTGCTGTCGATCTTTGCCACTTTTGTCACTTGTCACTGACGGCAAGTTGTCGACCTTCGCTTGTTGTGACGCAGAGTGTATTGTACATGTAGTTTTTTTTCTGTTACCCAAATGCTAACACTACTGTGCAGAGTGTGTGACATCCATCCCCGCGGACACTGGTCGCCCACTTTGTTGCTCGAAAACATGTTCCATATAGTTGCAATGTATAGAAACAATAAATTCGTTTTGAGACACGCGTAGTTGATGCTGCTTTCTTAAGAAAAATCTCTCATGCGCGTAAACAAGTGTAGCTTTAACACTAGAACAACCGGGCCTGGAGCTAGTTTTGACTGGAATTAATTTATGACGCGCAACAACTTTGTAGTTGTACGACCTCCAAAAATAAAATATTAAAACATAATTCAAGTCTTTGAAATTGTCAACAAAGTGACCATTACTAAAAACTCCTCAAACGCTTGGTAGTTCTAATGTACAGTGTGCAATATTGCCAGAATCACGAGGGTTGGGACTCGTGCATCAATAAGGCGGATATGTGGTTGATATAGTTTGGCCACTGTTCAAGGGCACTGTTCTGTTGGTCACGCATCGGTAGTGATGTGAAAGTGATTGGGGTTTTTTTTTAGAAATCATTGCCAATTGAAATGTCAGTGAAGCAAAACGCATCCAGCTTAGCAAACGTTACACGTTACGGTTGCGCTTATGAAGCTTTACAAAGTGCTGGAAGTGTACAGCGTTTGTGTACGATATTTTCTGAAATTTTGTCTCCCTTACCCTTGTTGCAATGTTTTATTTTTTTTTTTGAATGGATATTCTCGGTGGAGATTCATCGCTCTATTTTCCAAACACTGAATTATGCTAAAGAGAACATATGTTATACATAATTACATTTAAAGGGACTCATTAATTCTTTTAAAAGCACCAATTTCTAAACATCAGCACACTAAACACGATCGTAAAAATTAAAAACCCAACTAGCAGAAAACATAAATGATCGCCTAGAACAGCACGTTAAATTGTCATACAAAGCAGACAGACAAATGAATACACCGGATGATGGAGGGTGACGGTTAGCCAAGCGCGGCAGAATACATAAATGCCAATAAAATGGAATAAATAACCAGGATGATTTCGTTTTCCATTCCTACGACGTCCATCAATAATCGTTACGAGACACAAAACGAGGGGGGGGGGGGGGGGGGGGGCGGAAGCCCCTTGAGAAAGAGGGTAAGGAAATGTGCAAGACGGAACCCGCTTTGCGGCGCAGAGTCTGTGTGAAGCAGCGATAAAGTCGTCGCATTCAATATTACACACACGATCACGTCCCGGCCAATGAAGGTTTGTCACTTCCGCTTGGGAAATTGACAGAAACTGTTAACGTTGACTGCGAACTAAAGACAGCAAGAAGCAACAACACAAGTTATATGTGAGGTAACGCATTTAGTTACCGGCCGTTTTTAGGAGGAGTTTACTATAGTGACACAGAAGGGTTGTAGATTGACAGTTGAGTTCGCAGGTTCTAAGTTTAATTTCTGCGTCCAACAGGAAGTTGGTTAACTGACTGGGTATTGAGCTCTAGGATATGAGGACATTCCAAAACAACACTGCAAACATAAGTTTTTGAGAGTTGGAATTGAGATAGCTCTTCTTAGAATTCTGCTGCTTCTCTTTGAGCTATGGCGTTCAATGTAATTAACAGCATTCTGAGGGGTTTCGTATCAAAACAATATACAGTCAAGTCTCTCTAGCCTGCAAACTGAAGAGACCGCCGCCTTGGAGAGACTTGCACTCACTTTCAACAGACAAAAGTCTTCAATCATACTCTGTAAACGCAGCCATCTCGCAGCTGTCACTGACAAATCCCAACGACTACTTAGCAGCTTTGAGAGACATAAAATGTATTGAAAATGAAGGAACTGTCAAAAATGTTCATCTTAGGGAGGACTTGAGAGATACTACCTCAGAGAGACCTGACTGTACCAGCTTTGGAAACTGAAGACTTCCAGCAGAAACTGTATTACAATCAAGCGCTAATTACCATAAGTTCATTACCGTTGGCTAACGTTACGTTTCCGTTACGTTTTCCAGAATGAATTAGTCTGATAGTACGCAGCGGGCGATGTATCGGTAGCATTAAGCGTGAAACTATGCCAACCAACACCGACAAGCAAATGGCGTTAGCACTGCAATTAGAGAGCACTAACATATCATTGCCCATGGCTCATATTGACGCTCATCATCGCGGCTTCTAGCCATCGCGCTAGACATCACCAACATGTTTTTGAAGTCCTCCGCGTGGGCTCTCGCTTTCACTACCCTGCAGCGCGGGCGGCTAGATAGATGCGTTACAATTCGTACCTCAAACTGAACCCTGTCCATTAACGTCGCCCGTCTGTTGACCTTGGGGTAGCCTTAACCCAAAAATAACACTTTTCGTTTCCGAGTGTAAGGGGAATGGTGAATGGTCGTAACCGGTGCACCCACGTACCAACCACGAACCTGTCCGGCAAATGTATTTCACGCTAGGCGAGTCTGAAGCATCTTCGTTTGTTGAATAATTTCGGTGACTTCATCTTAATATATATAGGCGTGCATGTGGTCTATTGCGTGGGTATTGACCGCCCAAAAATGGGAGAATATATGCACGGTGAGTAGTGACGGTGCTGGTCCAATAATAGCAACAACCACAACGACATGGCTTAACACCGGAGCTCCAGTCCGATTCCAGCATTGAAGAGTGAAGGAAAATAGTATTTGAAGCATTAAATTGTATTATTATCACTTGCGATAGGCGTTAACAAGTCATTCCATCTATCCGTCATGTGCTGGCGATGCTTGCAAGACATCGCTGTGTACGACCAAAACGCGGATGTCTTTTCTCTCAGACCTAATAAATTACACATCGCTTGTTTCCTCAATCCAAGTGCGAACTGACGTAACACGTCCGCGTATACCAGGCAGGTGATCCACGCGAGCGTCGCCTTTGTTTCCCCCCCCAAAGAAACAATTCCAATCAATGTGTTTGCGTACGCTAGCTCCTCCGGACCTCCGGAATCACCTTGACAAGCGTCACACGCCCTCCAGTGCTGTGATAGCCAGAGCGCAGCATTCGCTCCGTAATTGTGCCAAACGGTATGCGAGCGGTCTGGCAAACCGGCACCATTAACAAGCGCTACATCCGTTCCACGCAGCCGGTCGTTTGATTCCGCTGGATTAAGTGTGTCACACACTCGCATCCCCTAACTGCACACACCGTTGTACCGTCCCAGAAAAAAAACTCATCCTCCTCGTGGGTAAGTTGGACAGGTCTTACGCGGTCCGTACATGTAGCGGTCGTAATCAAATGTGGACGCATCGCACAGTGTCTGATGTCGACGAATTGGCCTCTTACACTTCAGTTGGGGTTTTTTGGAGGTACTTGTACACAGTGTCCTGCAGTTACCACCCACGATGGCGATGGCAGCGAGCGACTGAACCGAAACTTGGAACGGTATGGCACCGATCTCGATCACGTGTCCACCCACAATGCGACATTGCTGGAAGGCAAGTAATTGGGGAAAGCTTTAATGAAGCCAAAGCACGGAAGAAATACATTAAGAAATCATTTTTAAACAACAATTCGTACGGTGGAAAATATGATTTACTATTTTCCTTATCAAGAACTGCTCCGTATAGCTTTTTCCCGGAATTATACTTTAAGCCAGTTTTTTTGTATGCGTTTTGACGTTTCCAGGCTTATCCGCTTACAGCTCGCCATACAAACGGCAAGCCAAGTTAAGCCTATGAAAAAAGGATTAGATTGGTTTCCCAATGAACGTTGCTAATCCAAGCTCGACAAATGTCAAAACAAAGAATTTTGCTAGCTGAATTTTTGAACTGAACAATTTTTTTTAAACAAAAACAACTGAAAATGATTATTTTAATAATCAGACTTGTGTATTATTTCAAATGAATTGAAATTAAAATTAATTTTCTAAACTTGAATCGATTTTTCTCAAATTATAGTTTACAAAAATGATCCCTTGTGTCATTCTTTATGTCAAAATGCTATGTCCTTTACGAATCTGTACAGAATGATACAGCCCGGTACCTGGATTAGTTGGCAGATACAGCCTTAAAGCTTAAGCTTTCTAACTTAGAGTGTGATCTACCCCATTGTTGTAATGCTGCTACAGATACTGGAGAATGGAATAGTTAAGCTGTTTGGGCATTCTTTATTTATAGTACAACAACAGGAAAGCATCTCGGGGACGCTGATAACGCTAAAGTGCATTCAAAGTTTTACCGACACAACATTTGAAACTAATTGATGGCAAAGTATGGGAACAAATATGCTCCAGTACTGTATGAAACTTTTTCACTTCAAAAAAGAGTTCCACTCACTTACTAAACTTGAAGCAGTAGTTGAAGTAGTTATCGTTAGTTGGCAGGGATTACAGTTTACGATAAGTTAATCGTGCACTTTACCGGAGCCTGTCATACTATTTTCCCGTACTGAAATTCCATGCTTTGAAGTGTGTGTGTTTTTTTTTTGTTTGTATTTTTCATATTTGTTGACTGAAGCGACGAGTAATTAGTGGATGGTACATGATTTAATAATATTTTCCCAGCAGCGGAAAACCACCGTGCTGCGGTGGTATTTATTTTCGATTGCCAGGCAAAAGCTCCTGCGTGGGGAACATTTATTGTACACTTGCGCTTATTTCCCATCTGGTGGCAACTCGCGTGAACCCTAAATATCACCAAATGGTTCAGCAGGTCATGCACTTTGAAGTTCAGTCTTTTCTTTTGTTTTGAGTGGATTGCAATAAAATGGCAAATTGAACTTTATCACGTTTTGGCCTCTTTCTCATGTGCTTGCTGAAAAGGACCATTAAAGAAATGTGGTTGTGTGCGCTTTGCATTAGACGCGCGTTCACATGGTGAATTATTAAAGTAACATTTCGACGTTTTTTTTGTATATTTCGTCTGCTGTGCGCCGTATAATAAGGGCTCTTGTGGTGTTAGTATTGCTGTCGCGCCATAATCAACTAATTTGCTTGCTGGATTAGAATAATCGGGGAAAGGTATAATAATTTTATGAATAAAACAAGTCAGCAAATACCTCTATTCTTGAGCTATCGCACATTCGTATCTTGGAACTTCAATATGGTCACCCGTATGGATATACAGTCCAGTCAAAATGACTGATATTCCAATCATATTCCAATGAAATGAGAGCTGTTGAACACCGGAATACTAGATTTACGATATCAAGTGTCACAATTGTGATATCATCTGACACCATGTTACTTGATTTTGGAAACGATATTATGATAATGTAATTAGAGATCGGAAATCTTACTCAATATGAGTCAATGAATTTAGAAAAACCTTTACTCACTTTAAAAAATTTACTAACTAACTTTAAAATATTGAAGAATCAATCCCCATAGTAACTCACTCCAGTGTTAAATAACTCACGGATAAAATAATCAAAGACTTAAACCATGAGTTAATAGTCGCTCTGAAGAATTAAATCCTTCAGTTAACTTAATCATGAGTTAAATTATGAGTTGTTGAAGACGCGTAGGGTTCAAACAAAGTTGCTTCGAATGATTTAATTCGCTGTAAATGCATGAAATCGCAAACGAGTTATAAATACTGTTCTTGGAGATTTCAATTTACTCACTCTCTAGCAATATTTATTTAATTCATTTATTCTGATTCAATGTACACATCACTAATTGTGATATAGTCATCTGATGTATCTCAGAAATTTTCAAATACAGCAGATGGTAATAAAATTTATGAAAATTCTAATTCAATCAATGTTTATACAGTCTTAAGTTGTTTAATTAATATCGAATAGCAGCAGCAAGGATAGCAAAAGCAGCAATCTGTGTTAAATTGAATTTTCAGTGTTGCCAAATAATATTTACTACAAAATCCCTCACATTACATCTAATAAAGCTGTAATTTTAGCCTGTTTAAAACAACTTAAATTGGATTCATTTCCTCCAGTTACGATTAACTATCAGAACCACCCTTATTATTTTTGCAAATGAAAAGGATTCTTTACATATGCTAAGAGAACCGGCAAATGGTACTGCCTTTCTTTCCATTACATGCATGATTGTTTTGTGTCTCAAGCGAACAGAATGTTTACATTACATTTCTTTCGCTCGGAAAAGGGGGTGGCTTGTGATAGATGTTGGGGGAAGAACTTAGAAATTCGATATGTGGGAGAAAAGCATTACTCCTTTATTTTGCTGCCAACTTGCTTTTGAAGTTCCGCTGTTCCGGGGGTAGGGAAGAAATCAGCCCCATGCGTAGTCTGGAGCCACATTTGGCTGCATATTGAATGACATGACATGCTGCTACTTACGGTCTTGGTAAATATTGTGGGTCAATTGTAGCAACGGGATGGTGCAGTATGGGAGCGAAAAATCGATTTAACCACGTTTTTGTAATAATTGTGCCTTTTATTTCCCTTTTTTTTTACTTTCCAGGTGGACAATTCTCCTTGCGTGCTGGAAATTCTGGACACGGCGGGCACCGAACAGTTTGCCTCGATGCGAGACTTGTACATCAAAAATGGTCACGGCTTTATCGTTATGTATTCCCTAACAAACCACCAGACATTTCAGGTAGGTGCAACATTTGTAGAAGTCTTACAATCGGTTTTTTTTTTATATATTTCAAGTACTCCGTGGTGTGCAGCATGATGGTGTAGGATAACGCCACATATACACCGGCATCGAGCTTTACAGCAATGGAAACCCTGCTCCCAATGCATTGCGTTCGCTTCAGTCACTAAACGAGCTAGGGATGGACAAAGGCAACAACGAAAAAATGCTCTTTAGAAACATATTTTACCATGGATGTGATGTTGCGTAGTATACCTTTCTTTCCGATCTCGCACACCGTGCACAATCCCATTGCCACCACCATCAAATAGCGCCAGACGTTTTGATCTACGATGTGACGGTGAATGCTTTCCGAAGTACATCTTGAGAACCGTTCGTCCACTTGTTGGAAATTGTAGCTACACTCAAACATTATGCATAAGCCTTACCATTTTTCCGTTACCAGCCCGTTTGTTCACCGGTCGTTCGTTTTATTTTGCTCCGGTATTTGGTCTCACTGTCGCCTCATTTGTGGGAGGCTTTTTTTTGTAGTGCTATCACTCACATCCACCTCCCCCCCGCACGATCACACCAAGAATAACCAACCGAACCAAATCGGTTGGCCAAATATTGACAGTACGGCGCATAATGTTGAGCATAAATTCATGAGTAAAAATTAACTTTCCTTTTGATGCGCTCGACAATGAGACGTGCTGCATTTATGAGTTTTGTTTAGTGAGCATATAAATTTCGGATTTGCCTTGTTATGAAATAATGATCATTAAAATTTGTCCTTACTTTACGGAACAAAACCAAAAAAATCCCAATAACTAACGCGCTTCTTTCGTTACAGGATATCGCAAGTATGAGAAATGTGATCAGTCGTGTGAAAGGTAGTCAGCCAGCACCAATCCTCCTAGTCGCCAATAAGCTAGATTTAGATTGCCAAAGAGAAGTGTCCACGGCGGAAGGTAAGTTGTGTAACGTGTAACGTTCGCAATGTTCTAAACATCGGTTCGATTCCGCTCCTCCATCACACAACACCCGAATCTTCAGCCATGTATGAGCCAAGTTTGTAATCGTAAGAAACCTTAAAATCCTCTTACGCGTTCCACAGGGCGAGTGGGCGTGTAGCAAATTGGCCTAAAGCACGGCTAGCCTTCAGAAATTTTAAAATCCAACCGGTTTCGGTTAGTGTTACCCATTACGGGTACTGGCGGCGTCATCAGCATCGTCGCAGTACGTTAACGCAATCACACACACGCTTCATGTTCTAATAGTTATGTAGGGTTGCACATTGAGAGAGAGAGAGAATAGTTTGAATAATAGTAAACTTAATGAAGTTTATTCTACTGTGTAGCTGAAGCGACCTGCAAAGCCATGTGGAAGTTTTTTTATTGATTACACATTTATGTTTTGTTCTTCCACTGCCCAAAAACATGCTCTTCTGTATGAAACACCGGGCAACACGCCGTATAGTTACTAGCATGAAAAATCTATTTCCCTTTTTACCTTTTCGGCGTCTGCCACGGGTCTGGTAGCGGGAAAATGGTAGCTAAATTTAGCTGTGCTGAGTCAATCTGCACCATGCACTTAAGAAAATGGCATCCAATATAAAGGCGGTTAATCGGCCCAACATGCACAATCACTCTGTTGTACCGTGCCCGCCCTTGCCTCACGGATCTCCTGGGGATAAAAGGTCCGATCCGATGCCCTTGACCACACAACGCCGTACCAGGTGTGAATAAAAGGGTAACGCGGAAATGGTTTGCGCACGTTTCCTTGATCCTTGCTCTGTTTTTTTTTTGCTCTCTCCCGTCACACGCGAACGAGTGAAATTATTTCATCGGTCATCGGACATTTTGTACCGGAATCCGGTAGTGCAGAAGTATCCATACCGCCCGGGTGTTTGTTTCATTTCTAATGGCTTTGCGTGATGAGTGCGATGATGTGTTGCGCTATAAATAATTCTTTGTTACCCCCACATACATTGTGCTCTTCTCTATATGATGCTTCCGGTAATGTCGGTTAGCGAAATGGTTTAAATCAGCCGTTGCATTATGTTGTGTTTCCAGTTTTCTTGTGCTGTGAATATACAGCAATTTAAATCAGATATGTTCAAAATGTTTTTTATTACGTTTTACACAAAGTAAAATAGAAAAATACACTCGTATTTTCAATCTGAAAAGTGCATCGTGTCAAAGAAACATAGAGCAAAGCTAACGAAAGGAGTGAAAGGATCGTAGCGGAGAAGGAAAAACGAAAGGAAGAAAAAGGAGCGAAAAAGAACGAAAAGTAGCAAAAATGATTGAAAATGCTCCAAAATGAAAAGGAGTGAAAAAGAGCGAAATTCCTCCAGTTTCGTTCATCTACTATTAACTTTACCCATCACTAGTTAGTGCATGGCTTGATACAGTCGATTGTATGTACAAGAAAGATTGTTTTGTCTTTCCTGCTTCCGTTTTTGTTTGTATAACAATGGCAGGGCATTTTGATAGCAATGTGGTTAAATATTTTTTAACCAGCACGAAACGCAACGTAATACACATTTTTTATCCACACACAATATGTAAGAACTTCGAATCGATGATTAGAGCCGCTACTGATATTCAACCGATTTGTTTACTCTGGTTTGGCACGTTAATTAATGTTTTGTTTTCGATGTCTTTCCTCACCGTAGGTAATGCCCTTGCGGAGCAGTGGGATTGTCCGTTCATCGAAGCATCCGCGAAAGATCGCATCAACGTGAACGAAGTCTTCGCTACCGTCGTCCGAGAGATGAATATGACCTCCGAAAAGCGTCAGAAGAAAAGTTACTGTTGTTGTACATTATTATAGAACTGGCATTAAGTCTAATTTTTAACCTAATTAATAATAATAATAATTAATGAAGAAGAAAAAGGAAACATCTACATACACACACACACACATAACCGGAAGATAGGTGGGAAGTGTAGGAAAAGCGCGCCGAAAGGAACAACCACCCACACATATGCAACCAGCAAAAAACATACACACACAAAGCGGCTTAAGGGTTAGGAAGCGAGTGATGGTGCAGTCAAAGTTAGGACTATTTCGCTCGACCCCAGAGATACCCCCTCAGAAACAGCTGGTAGCGGTGTGAGCAAATGTAGCTTATTTGTGCAGTACGAATACTTCCGAAGGTACTGAAGCAAGTGCACCAATCTCTGATCTTGTAGAAATTAGCGAGTGTTCGAACGAAGTTTGTTCTGGTTTCGAGAGTGACCCGCTGCTACTGCTGCTTCTTGTAGGTGTGCCCAGCTGATCTGCTCGGTAGCGTTTGTTCGTTTGTTTTCTTTTTAACTTTTGGTTAGCAAATTTTTGGAACAATTTTAATGTAAGCAAGGTAGTGTCGCGATAGCGATGCTGCAATACTGCACCACCTGCGGGATAGGGAAGAAAAGCGAGAACCGGAACGCTACTGCAGCACGGCATGGCAATAACGATTGGACAGAGGCATGAACATTTGGTGGAACACGTGTGTGTGTGTGTGTGTAGTAGAGGAATGGAGGGACAGTGCAGCATGAAGCATGATGCAGTAGCATGTTGGGCATTTGGAGCTGATCCCGGGGAAAATGTCCGCTCGAGGGGGGATGCAAAGGGAAGTAGTAGATTATTCGTGTTTTTCGAGAAGGGAACTGTAAATGCTCTAGTTTTTGTGTGTATGTATGTAATGTGTGTAAGCTAGATCGTATCGCGGCATCCACAAAATGGATGCCTCCCCCCGCCCATCCACTGCGGGAGCACTAAATGTGCCGCGCGTACAAGTAGAAAAGAAGGAGGAAACGGATAGGAGAAGCGGAATAAAATATTACATGTAACAGATAATAATTAATTAGTAAAACTAACGACACAAACACACATACATACACATGTGGATGACGGCGGTGTAGAAGAAGGACGAGCCGGCAATATAGCAACAAACAAAACGCAAATGGAAGATGAAACAATTCACACACACACACATGCACACATACACACACACAGGACACTTATGAAACACCCTCCCCGTATCGAAACCTCCAATTTTTCACCTCAATGGCAAATGTGGTATAGTGTGTATACATATAAATATTTTCTCTGTGTACCGGAGAACTAGCAACCCAATTCTCGTTCGAATAAAAAAGGCTCTAAAAAGCTTGGACAATTATGCAATTGAACGAAAGAGCGCGTGTAAAAGGGGAAAAATAGTAGAAAAAAGAGAGAGAGACGGTGGAAAACAAAACGGCACATTGCATATGTATGTAAAGCAGCAGATGGTTCTCAAACTTTTTACATGATATTTTATGGAAACGACACACACGAAACACACGAAGAAGGGAATGAGAGACTGCAAGTGCACCACAGAAAAGGCTGGGTAGAAAATGTAACATTTCACTAGAAACAAAGAAAACTGCAACAACACGCAACAAACAATACATACCAATTCTCTTTCTTACACACGAAAAACAAACAAGAAACAAACACACGTGTATCGGCCGGAACAGTGAGGGTAGAAACGGGATCAATTGATAGTAAAAAATGGCCCGATCTATCCCACACACCTCTGTCACTGTATGGGAAGGATTTTGGTCTCCTCTTCGAGTAATACTAATTGCACACGAAACGGGAACTATACATCCGTGGCTGCTAGAAGATCGAGGAACTAGTGCTGGCAATGTAGGCAGAAAATGTAGGGAAGAGGAACCTAAAACTAAGCAAAAAAATGAAAACGATCAGTCAAAAGGGATGAACACAGGGAATGGAAGGATGCCGTTTGTTTGTTTGCTTTTCCTTTCCGTTTTTTGCCGTTGTTTGTTAATATGGGAATTAGGCAATCATTGTGCGCTGCTGCTACTGCCCGTTTGCTTCTTCTCTTCGTGTGTGGCGCGCTAGAACCCGCGCATCTTGAGTCGCCCCTGCGCTTAATAATGTAATCTTTTGTAGAGCATTCTTTTGTTTTATTGTAATGAAAATATGTGCCATTTACACGATGGCGTTGTGGTACACAAACAGGGCAAAGGGCAGGCTTCCTTCCACTTTCGTTCTTTCGCATATACACTAACACACACTTCTAACGCTGCTTGGGTTAGGTTCACTTTGGGAGCTGGAGACGCAGGAGCATCGTTTGCTAAACAGTGGTGATAGCGAATGCTGCATGTGGAAGTGACGAGCGGCTACAAATCGAAATAACTAATTTACTGCAGTGACTCTCTCCCACCACACAACCCTGAGCAAATGGTATAGGACGAGGCATGTGTGGAATTGTTGTTTGTAGCGGGAGAAGGTAGAAGGTGCGCAACAAAAACACTTAGTAGCAAAGCAAAACGAAATGTTGATAAAGTAGTAACTCTCAAGCCTACGGATGAAGGAAGTGGAAGGAGAAGGATAGGTTTCGGCCTCAATTTACTCTACCCAAGGGTAGGTGTACACCAAAAACAAAACGGGAGAGATCAGCTGAGGTAGTAGTAGTGCGTATAGTTACTATCTACACAAAACCGAGCGAACGCGTGCTAGTGGGACGATATGAGCCGCGGACCCTGGAACGCTGAACATTCATAAGTAGTAACATACATGCATACATATTATTAGGCGTAATTTAGGAAAGCCAACAGGTTCTCCCATCCCGGGCGCGGGACAGGACGGTTAGCGCGGGGTTAGATCCTTCGAGGGGTGGCAGGAAAGCGAAGGAAACCCGAGAAAGCTAGGTTCGCTGGTAAGGAAAGGAAAGCGGAAAGTAGTGGATCAATAAGAAACAGACTATTTTTATCGTATCAAATTTTGTATACACAAGAAAGGGAGCCGTCAGGAATGTAAAAAGGAAACTATTATAGCGAGCAAAACAAATGAAAAGCGTTTGCGCGTGTCGAAGCGCCCTGTGTGTGTGGTGGAAGGAAGGAAACGCGAGAAGCGACGGTTACTGCAAAAAACAGGGTGATAGGGATATGGAATAGGATATACACCTGCGTTACCACTGTGTCACTGTATTCCGCGGGCTTCTGGGAGCTTTTTCCTCCAGGGCGAGGGGAACACGCGCTGGCGGCGGCGGGCAGCGTGTGTGGAAAGAAGCAAGGATTTTGTGAAGAAGCGTGACAGGAGGGGATAGGAAAATGGTGCGCTAAGTTACAATAAAGTAAAATGTACGTGAACTGTAAAGCTGTCTTTTTACAAACGTCCAGTTGGGATGGAAGAACGATCGGAATCCGAAATTGTTTTCATTTATATGCCATCGTTGACGTAGCAAAAAGCATTAAATAAGCATGTTTAAAATAAATAAATGTTTAAATTATTTTGCTGTAGCTACTCCAAAGTTATCAACAAAAAGCGACACTAAAAACCGGATCCATCAGCTGTAAGCTTTAGAGGAGCTTTCGGCGATGGTGAGATTCGGCCAATCAAACTCACTCGCTCTCATTCTCACCTCAGTACTCACTATAGGAAACGTTTCTTTCACTTCTCACACTGGTGAGAATGGGGCACAGTTCGTCTCACCGAAGAGATGCGGTTACTGTGGATCGACCTCAGTTTGACCTTTTAATGAGCAACGGGGAATTTAATAGATTAAAACATGAAAATATTCTTGTAAATTTGCTTTTAACCAGCTGCAAGGTAACGTTTGTTTGTAGTCGCACAACAGTGTCTGTTCGTGACGCTTTCAACAGGATTCGTCGCCACATCCCTACTGAAACGCTTTCCGGTTTTTGATACCAGGAGAGCATCTTTCTAGCAGCGGACATTTATTCTTCTCGAGCGTGAATATAGCTGTCTCGCCTTCGCACGTTATCATTGATCGTGATAGCAGATCTGCTAATCGTGAATTATCACCATCGCATACCATCAAACACTTGAAAGTGGTCGCTGGAGCAAGTGAGATGGATGAAATGGGAAGCATTTTTCGTCTCTCTCCCCGTCGGCTGATACCAAATACTCCATACAAACGAACCGTTTTCTGATTTCTGATACCAGGAGAGCATCCCACGCAACAGAAAACACTAATTCTTCTCTTTCGAACGCATCAGCGATCATCATTTCTTTTTGCGTAGGTTTACGTACCAGAACGACGAAAGGGAATCTGTGCTACCTCCATCGAGAATGCTCGCCTGGTATCAGAATTCAGAAAACTAGTCATTTTCAAAGGAATTTTTCGTTCGATGTCGGACATTTTGCCGGACGGAATGAGATGGAGCAATCTCCCCGCTTCTTCCGCTATACCTTACCCACAAGCTTTTAGTAATAAGGGGCCCCAACTAACATTCCTCCTAGATACATTTATTTGGTGCAGTAATTGAATAACAAGCCTTCCTTGACATAGTAACACCGTTTGAATAATAAGATTCGTTACACAAAAATAAAACTGCTGCAAATTGTATGCCTTCTTCCAAATTGTTCTGACCTGATTTCTGACCTGATTTCACCATAACAAGTTTAATAGTACTTTAAGTATGATGATAGTGATTACGACAGCTAGGTGATTACCAAAGTCAGGCGCTTTTGCACGAGAATCTTCTCGAAATATCTACCACATTTGGATGATGACAACGTTCACAGTTGAAGCAATCAAAGCAATCAAAGTAGTAACCACCGTTTTTAGTATCTCCGCGCGTCACACACGCCTACATGATTTATTTTTGTTCTTACAGCTATGTACAAATTCAGGATCAGGCTCAACACACATACTAATGCAGTAAGGCTGCAAATTCTGTTGCAAGTGTGTGTGTGTGTATTAACTGAGGTATTTTATGACTTTGTCGTTGACGTAGAAGAGGTCGTTGGTGTAGTAACCGACGTCGCTTCTGCTGTTGCGTTTCTTCCGGCCGACACTGTAGTCGCTCCAGTCGTAGTGACGCCATTACTCTCCGTTGTTGTTGTTGCACTTAGTTCGACCGTTGTTGTAGTAGAGGTTTGAAGTTTAGCAGTGCTTGTAGACTCGGATCCGTTCGATTCTGCCTTATTCTTAAGCGAGGCACCTTCAGTAGTTGCGTCCGAGAATGATGACCCAGTAGAAGAAGAGGACGTAGTTGTTGTGGTTAGGTTTTTGCCACTCTCAACAGATACCGTCGTGGACACTGGTGTGGTAGAGCTTGCCGTAGACGCGGTGGTTACATTGTACGAGAATGCGGAATCCGTTTCGTTCTTCACACTGGTGGAATTGCTCGTCGGTGATTGCTTCGGGCCAAAAATGGAATCCCACAGGTGAGCGAAAAATCCTCCAGTTTCGCTTTCCGTTTCACACGATACAGTCGTTGCCAGGACGACCAACACTCCTGCCAACAGCCAGAGTGACGTTAGCCTTCTTTGATTCATCGTTTGTTAACGCAACGGCTTGCTCGTATTCCGATGTTCCTTCACCGACTCTCAAAAAGCAACTGACACTAATGTCACCACATCGACTCCGGTTTAAGCTTTTTGGTGAGTGTCCAATGAGCGTGTTGTTTGTCAGCTATTTGTCGCGATCATTAGCAAATGGGTGCTACTTTCGACGACGAAATCATCGTCTGACTAATAGAAGGCAAGGACAAAAATTATCCAACGCTAGCAGTTTGGACCGAAATATATTTCGGTACCGGCGACACCAACTCTCCCGTTCTAGCCCATCCACAACACGATGATTCACTGCTAATTATCAGCATGATATGATGATGATGTGCTCATCGCAGTTTTACTTTTTATCAGCTTCAAATAATACTCCTACACAGGAAGGAAGTTGCTGAGTTTAGCTTTGTTTTATTTTATAACACATCTTTCCCAGGTCGAAAGGATAGTTTTGCGGTCTTTTTGCTGATATGCGCCACTAGAAGCCCGTCTACAATGTACTACAATTGACTTAGTGATACCGGTACATCATCGTAGTCCTCCTTCTTGTACTGCGTCTGATTTCCATCCGTCCCGGGCAGTACGTTCGTAGAGTTCGAGTCCTGATCCTCTGCTTTCAACGATGCTTCACTTATCGCTGGAATGTCCGATGTGTCCGAGCGGTTTGCGATGGCATTCGTGTGTCTTGAATCCTCCTCCGAGTTGAACAACGTATCAAACAGTTGCTGGAAGAAGCCATCCTTCAATGAGTTGCCGGAGACGCCACCCGGGTACACCACACTGATCAGTGCAAATGCACAGACAAGTTTCCCCATATGACACACCATACTAACACCGTATATTGCCGTGCGTTATCTTACGGATGACTGACCGCATTCACTACGTAGGAGTCGCATTAAAGCGTAGAAAACCCGGATTACCCGGTCCCGTATGATGTGAATCAATATTACAAACAAATGAACCGTACGCAAACAACAGGACGGCTTACTTACTTTGAACATGGTGCCGAGCGCGTTGTTGCGCGGTCCACTTCTCAGCCTAAAGCAGAATAGAACGAATTTCTTTGGAATATCGAAGGCTCTATGTCAACAACAAAACTAACGGAATTTCTTTCCTGATCGCATGTATCAAGAAAGGTTCCCTTTGGAGATAGTTTGATTATTGGTGGGATCATCACCCTAGCGTAGGTCAGGATGTGCAGCTGATGGGGCCAACTTCATTTTGTGTTTTCCTTGGAAATTGCCATCCCATATGTTCGAGTATCTGGTAAGTGCTACTAGACGTGTCGTATAACAAAGATGTGTATGTCATCAGTGTTTGCCAGCAGCCGGATTGATTTATAGAAGATCGTACCCGTAGTTTACAACTGCGAATAGCGAATGGCCCAAGGAATTTGAAGCAATTAAGAAGATTCGTGTATTAAACTATCCAGATATACGAGATCATAAGGACTTGAATGAAGATTAACGTGCTGAGCTACCTGCTAACCTGGTTCGGAACAGCACAACTTAATAGAACTCCGCAGGTAGGGAGAGTTCTAGTAGACGGAGTCGATCTTAATTACTCATTCTAAAACTCCATCAAGATACTAAATCCCATGCTGACGAATACCCTCAAGGTACTTGAGGAATGGATAACTATAAGCTATTCAAGACAATAACATGAAGCTATTCGAGTCCTACCGAGAAGATACTTTAACCTGTCTGGATGTGACTTGTCAACAATCAGAGAATACTCTTAGAGACTTCAGAACGCAATCTCACTCATCACACCCTTCTGAGTTAGGATTGAAGAATTCGCAACGACCACAACAGCCTACATCTTTGCACACAGCGACGCAAACCACTAATTAATTCCAATTAGTCCAATTATTCCCATTAGGAGGACGCCACGGTAAAATGAGTCGGCCATGATGTCGTTACCATAGCGCTAACCGTAGTAGGTTGAGGAATTGGAAGAAGAAATACAAATACGCTCTGCTCACGCTTTGGGGTATGGGTTTCATTAGTTTCACATTTATTCTGTATATACTTGATGCGGTCGTCGTCATCATGCACCAACGTATGTATAATAATCTGTAGAAGTATGTATATTTGTTTTATACTTCGCGTCCTTTCCGTTTCTTGCAGCCTTTTCCTGACTTCATCCTGCCTCCATCGCACTGCCGCAAACAAAGTACAGCCGCCCGCACTGCAGCACGCTTTTTACGCAGCAACAGTTACTGGAAATGCTTTGAAACACTGGGGAAAACGAACTTATTGGTGTATAATCTTCCACGCAACGATGATCGCACTGTTATTCAACTGTCCTAAAACGGTTCTGTCATGTGTATGTGTGAATGATTTTGAACCATTTTGCTTTCCCTAATCGTTTTTGGATTAACCCTGTTGCTAACCAACAAACACGCACAGTAGAACTAAACCCTGATCATCATTCCTCCCTCCACCCCACCAGGTGTTTGGTGTATTAGTTTTAACCTCAAATTATATCGTTTCGATGGCAACGCAAGTTCGATCGTGCTTTGACAGAGACACAATCAATGGTTACTTATGGAACGAAAGTATCGCAATCAATAAGCTGTTGCTCTGCTTACATCCCCCTTTTGGGCATTGTTTGCCCTTTCACTCCGAACGACACATAGAAAGGAAGATCGGAAGATAGCAAGATGATGGACCATTAATGGTTTATATTCTTTGTATTTCTTTTGCATTACTGCTGCTGGCTACGGTACGTACCAACCATTCCTCCACTATGTTGTAATTATTGAGAGTGCTTAGAATTGTTATTGCAATAATAATAGCTGGGTATAATAACGTTTACAGTTTCTGTTTAAGTTTTCTTGCATTTGCTTACGACAGTTATTTAGCTTTATTGATCGATCCTGCTGGAGGTTATGTAACTGATGATGATCGTGATAAAATGGTTAGAATTACTTTACACACATGTTTATGGTTTTGTTTGTGTCAGACAGTTTACAACTGTTGCTTGTTTCGCCAGTATGTGGATATAATATATACGGTACATTATTACTGTTTCCCGCTACCAACACTGCTACACCAATAATACGCGAGCAACAATAGGTGTGAGGCGTGAAGGAAAAGGGCTTTTACAAAATAAAGCATCACAAAAAGCACCGTATTGTGTGTGTGTGTGTGTGTGTGTGTAACTTTGTTTTGAGTAAACTAAGCAACTTGAAATTTAGAAATTAATGTTCGTTCGTAATGCTGCGCCACCATTTTTTGCTTGCCATCAGTCGTATAATGAACGGTTAAAGTTGCAGCAGTTACTGTTGTCCTGTTGACCTACCTGCCATGACCTTTTTTTTATTCACTACTACTTGCTTCCGCTGTCCCCTGTGTTGTTTCCGCCAAATCGTTCATGAGCTCTATATGTGTGTTATTTGTATATCGAAACATCTTGGACGCTACTACTGCTACTACTATAGACTACACTGGTTATATCTCGTTTCGTGTACCTTGTATTCGTTACGGTTTGTTCTTTTTTCTTCCTGTCTCGCTCTCTTTCGCCTCTATGCCAATGGCTGCTCTTATACTACATTCGCCCTGGTTTATGAATATGTCGGAAGCTTTGCCCATTATATTCTGCTTGAGCGTGGTGTGCACACGAACATTAGCCCGCCTAGAGCGCACCGCTAAGGAGTCGAATTATCCAAAATATCGGTACCATTAAAACACAGCCCGACTTAAAATACCCTAACGGGAACAAAACCGATCTGGCTAAATAATACACCTTTCTGATTAAAAATCAAATGTGTGCAGTAATTTCGTTGTTCGCAATAAAAATGAAATGGTATGCAAATGAACGCAAGTTCGAAAACAAAGGCACCACCATTACTGTAGCTCGCTTGCTAAAGTGTCGCTATAATGTACACCATAATTCCCTGTTCTGCACGCGATCATCTCATTTGACCATCATTATTGTATCTACTAACCACCCGCATGGTGCTGTATGTGTGTGTGTGTGTACGCACCACAACTTCTTTTACTTATTCCTCTTCGTTACGAGTATTGTGTATTGTACCGATCCAGTCTTAATCATTAAAATCATGTTCATTTTAGCATTGTATATATTCGAAATATTGGTGTTTTCCTCGATCCAATTCCCACGCCCAACCTGTTCAAATCCGCAAATGTTTCCACTACACACACACACGGTTTGGTTCGTATCCGTCAAGTGGTCAGCCTTCAATATCCGTTTTAGTTTGTGTTGTGCGAAAGTCTATTACATTGGTTTGTGCTGGAAGAAGATTGTAAACTTTGCACCAATTTACGACTCGTCCTGTCCCCCCTCCTATATATATTACCACTCCGCCGCATGGTTTCATCGAGTCAACAAAGTAAAGTCAGACTGAGTCCGTCCTTTATATGGTCGCTTGGTGTGCCGTGACTTAGAAATGCCTTGTGGGTGAAGTTCTCGTCGCTTTACATGTTAAAAGTGTTTGAGCGAGAGAACAGTAGCCACTTCTAGTCCGCATTGCGCCGTTGCATTTCTGGCGTTTGCGGTGGTAGCACCTGCGGTTTCTTCAATATTTGGGGCTTAACCTTCACCTGTGGTTTGAACGAGCTCAAACTTTTCGCCTGTTGCTCCTGGGCCATGGAAGAAACGCCCGCTGCCGACGTGCCTTCGGTTGATTTTATCAAGCATCCACCGGTCAGATGCAGGTCCGCAAACTGGGATACAAACTTCTGCGTATTGCGGACGGGAATTGGACTCTTGCTGAGTTCCTTCCCAGCTACTGACGTTGACGCCATCAGCAGACCCCCATCATTCGAAGACACCGACACGAGTTCCGATTCTTCGTCGGTCACCGTACTCGGCGTGCTGCTGCCTGCCGGTGATGAGGACAACACAACGGGAGTTGCAATGCCCGATACCCTTTTCGGCTCTTCCTCCCTAGCACCACCACCTGCACCTGTTGTACAATCCTCAATTTTGGTTGGAACTTCCACGGCAGTCGTCGGTATTGGTGTGTTGGAGCTTTTAATACTGATTTCTTGCGGTTTTACCTCCGCCTTCGGTTTATCTGTCGCCGATCCTCCCTTCACGTCCAGCTTAACCTCCTTCTTCATCGTGTTATTCTCATACACAGGAGATTCGTTCGAAAAACGTTCATTCTTTTTCAGCGTGCACTGGTTCTGTGCTGCAAAACGTTCCGCCGACGTCATGTCCTCCAGCTCGGTGTCTAGCGATTCTCTAGACGCGTGTGCCGTCTCCTTGTTGATAGCCGATGGCGGAAGATCCATTACCAAATCGGGTGCAATTCGGTTCCGGCTAAGGATGCGCGATGTCGTCAGATTCTGGTAGGAGCTTTGTGCGGCCCGCTTTTGCCATAAGTCACGATTTTGCTGGAAAACATTCAATGTGGCGGAACCACCGCCTGCAGCTAGGGACAGTTTGTTCTCCGACAGGCTGAAGCTCTTTGAGTGATACTTCCGCATCGGTCGGGATTGATCGGACTGGTCATCGGTGGCTGTAGGTGCACCTTCTAAAGCTACCGATTTCCCAGTGCTTAGTGTCGACTCGCTGCGACGGTTTAGTCCAAGGGTAGATTTGCTATGCTCTGGTGGTTCACCCATGCCGCCGAGGCGTGGGCGAATTTCCACATTATCCGATTCCTCGTCGTTGCTGTTGCTGCTCGTACCACTATCGGCCGCTGGCGATTTCTCGCGGTTCATAGTAATTTTGGTCGGTTCGGCATAGATCGGTTCCGATGGTTTTGATGTCTAAAAGGGGGTATAAAAGGAAAATGTTTTAATCGTGGTGAACTTTTTGTTTAACATTCTAGGCAAAGCAAGCAATTTAATTCGTGTAGAAGAAACTATTAAGCAATCCTGCCGGGATGAGGTGGTGAAGGGTTAATAAAGCTTGTATTAAAATGCATAAAAAGCGTAAACAGAATTAACTACTAATATCGAAACATTTAGGGCCTTTTCCAGGAGATGTAATCACCTTGATAGGCCGTGTTAATTTTGAGCATTACACGATTAATAGTTATTCAGCACGGTAGGAAAACAGATAATCTCTACCAACTTCACATTATCGGACATTTTGATTAAGTTCCTAGATGTGGTTTCAGTTGTGCTTGTTTAGCTTAGGCTTAAAGCTATCACCCTGACATGCACATCTACACTCAACCTTACCACATAGCAATAACTTGTTTTACGACATTTTTTTTACGTACTTGCTAAAGTTAAATAAAGCGTTTAATTTTGCATATCAGCCGTAACAACAATTAAAAGGTACACTATTGTCTAACGTTTTCATTAAACTTTACCATACACGAAATTGGTTAGTAAGCGTGGTGGATGGATGGATAAAAAGGGCAATCCCATTATTCCTACAAACATGTGCTAACAGATCAGTAACAACCGCTCTAAATGGGTAACAGTGTTTTAGGTATGTAAAACATACGGCTCACCTCTTGCTCATTCAAAAGCCTGGGCACGGGGTGTGGACATTACTCGATGAATTATGAAAAACTATACAACGATTCACAACGTAACGTGACGCAGCAGCAAAACAATACGCACAGACGGATAATTGACGAATAAAGGAAATGTTGTGTAAGTGTAAAAACAGTACAGACGTTACAAAACTAGTGAAACAGCAGCAAACGTACCGCAGCACGGTGCGCTAAAGCAAGCACTTCTTTAACGGCTGTGGAACAAAAGTCAGATACAAACTTCACTTGTTTGTTGAACAGATAGTTTACGCGCTGTTCGTATGTTTATTCTTCCTTAGCTTCTTAACTTTAACTGTGTATTTTTATCTGTGATTTATGTGTTTAATTAGCTTTAACAACTAGTGCGTTTCATCATATGTAATATGATTCCGTGGAATAGGCTGCCTTTCGCTTGTTTCGCAACTAATCTTCTCTCTGCATGCAAATGGGCGCGAATAGGAAGCTGTCATTCTTGTTATATTCTACCATCCAACAGCTTTGGTCAGAACAGAAGATGTGGGCTGACAATCGATTGGAAAAAGCGTAGCACACAACCGCTGCTGTGCTGCATTGCTCAGTTTAGCCTAACTAATGTTAGTGTACTATATATTTAATATTTTAACATCTAAACTGCTTGCGAAATGAAACTCATTTCGTACGAGTAACAACTTTACACCATTCGTTTGTACACACACGCGTCGTTGTTTTTTTTTTTTCAAATGTTTCGATGTTTATGGTACAACTAACCTGTCCCGTGTATCTACTACTGTCTGTATTTGATGCAAAAGAGACAGATGGGATAAAAGTCTAACACCAAGAGCAAACAAACAAATTATCGTTGCATGAGGACAGCTAGACTACAGCGCAATACGACTACAGCACGAGACGTTACTCGTAGTAAAGTAACACATAAGGGTCTATTAACTAAAAAACGTACTAAAGTAACACTGACATTCACATGCATTTTTTATAGAGGACTGTCTTTGCTAGACTTATGGTCGTGTAATCTTAACCTAACTCAATAAAAGAAGTAGTACCAAAGTGGATTTACAAACGTAGCGCAAAGGACATACAAAAGCTGATAAACGGAAAAAATTTTCTAAGAAGCCCAACATACAAACGCGGAGCATCACACCACGGTTGTTTTGTGGGAAAAATCGTTTCGAGCAATTGTTTGAAAATTATACTGCTCAAAGCAAGAAACTTTTGATGATAAAAATGCATAGATGCGACGAAAAAGCATTGCTAGACTACGGTTCCCTGCTTTAGAGCCATTCTTAGACCTTCTTGGTCTAGGGTCCTGGGTTCAGTGGGAGTAAGAGAGAGCTTTTCATCAGGGGGAGCGCACACAACGTTGAAAACACAATAGACATTCAACGCACGACAACAACAACAAAAATAGAAAGCAGTACACAAACAAACGATAACAAGCAAGGTCGGCTTAACGGTTCGAGGAGCACGAAACATTCAAAGGAATGGGTGTGAATGAACTTGAACTATAGGCAACGAAATACAAGGAAAGTAATTGTATAGCATTATACGGTTGTCTCCAGTACCTCGTATGTGAAGAGAGCCATATCTTCGACGAACTCGAACGAGTTTTCGAACGAATGTGGTTCGTCGTGGTAGCTGTACGGTGACGCTTTCAAGTGATCCACACTATCGTAGTGAATGTAATCGGTATCCTTCAGCTCACTGCCCAACTTTTCGCCAATCACTGGTGGCGCATGGTGGGCGGATGGCAACGGTGGTTGGTGTGTCACTATAGCAATCGGTTGTGGCTGGGACGTGGTTGAATGGTGAACGGAAGACGCTACCTGTGAAGCGTGCTGGATGGTTTGATACTGTGGATGACCGGGTGAGGCCAGCGCTGTTTGTATTAGTCCAGCAGCCCCACTGTTGCTAGATGTACCACCACCAACACCGACGCCCCCGACACCTGTTGCTCCACCGCCCACAGCACTATGTCCACCGGCAGAAGCCGTTGCGGCGCTAATAGTGGATGCGGTGTAGTCACTACCGCACGTAATGTTGGACAGTGTGTTGGAATTTTGCGTACAAATCGATAGCTGACTGTTGAGCGAAATGTTTCCACTGGGGCGGCGCTTGCGGACGGATTCTTCAGAACTGGAAGATTTCAAATGTTCACTTTTATCGCGATCTTCATCCCTAAAAATAGCAATTGAAAGATATGTAATATACGACCTCGGATGTGCAACGGTAGCGGTGAAAACTTACTTGATTTTTAGCGATATGTACTTATCTGGAATGAGTCCAGTTTTACCGTTTACTGCACCTCGCCACCAATCGTTGGAAACCTATTTGAAAGCAGAAAGCATTTTTTAATTAACGAGAACTGTACACTGCTTACGAATCGAATTGTACGGACCTGATTGTACAGTATCACAGTATCCCCTTTTCGTAACGACAGTTCTCTTTCGGATCGTGCATTAAAATCGAATTGAACAATCGCCTCGAATGTGTCCGATTCGTCTTCTGATGGATACACTTCCGAATCCGGATCTTCCGATACTTGTTCCGTGGGAGAGTCACCAACATCACTGGAACACAAAATACCTCAATAAGATCGTTGTTCAAGACTAATGCAGTAATCGTGTTCGCAGCACAATAATACTTACATATCCTCAAAGGTTTCGGAAGTGATGAACTTTTCGTACTGCATTCCACCCAGATCCTTCGGGAAGAGTTCGGCATGGTGGACGATGATGTTCTTTATCAGCTCATTTACCTGGTTTTGATACTGCACTTGGTCCTTATCTTCCGGCGCTGGCATCAACGTGGGACCGAAACATATCGCCAGATTGTAAGCATCCATCATATTTTCGTCAGAATATTCGGAAAGGCTGTATGAGGACAACACATCAGTTTGATCCGTTCATTGAAATACTACCGCTCGCTTGATACTTACTGGTTCAAAAAGGCAAACAGATACCGTATGACCACTACGACTGATTTGGGTAGACTTTGGAAGAATTTGCGTATGCCTGATACAATATCGTGCTTGGATTCGAGTTCTACAAGGAAAGGAACGGAATAAAAATAGAAATATGCAAAAAAATAGCTTTCAGCTATTGCATTGTGCTATACTTACGTGCAAGTTGAACAAAATGGTCGAAGTAAATTAAAGGAAACAGCGGTTCGCGCAGTTCTCGCAAATAGAGCTTCAACACTCCAGCAACAGAGTTGATGTCGGATGCGTCGGTCATTTCAGCCAGTGGATCATCGCCACGTTCGAAGGCTTCTTTAAAGTTACTTATTTCTACTTGAGATCCTGAAACTCGGAATATGCCTTGATGATGCAATCCTGTGTAATAGAATCGTGTGTCAGATTTTATCATTCCCACTAGTTGATACTTCGATCCATTGTCCTTCAAGATGGTGGACAGCAGCTTACCATAAAGATTGATAACTCTAATGCAACTTCGAACAATGAGTGGAATTTCTTCGCCCGATACCTCCAGATATTCCTCTAGCGAACCCCCGAAGAGCTTGGGTCGCCCGGATTTGTTCATGCGCCCAATGCGCTTCCGTTTCGGTACGTTTGATTTTGTAAGAGTGTCCGTTTTAATGGCTGAATCCTTCGCTAAAGCGTTACGCAGATATTCCGCCTTCGAATCCAACCGTGCTATTCGCGATGTTGCGAGAATGTATTCGCGTATTTTCTGTTTGAGAAAGTAAACCAAACAACAAATAAAGCTTATTCTGATGCAGCTGCGCGCAATCTCTTGGCTTACCGTTATGTAGAATTCTTCGATTTCGTTCTTATCCGATCGTAATTTTACGGATGTATTTTCGGGCTTTTGAAAAGCGACCGCACCATCACCAAACGCGCTGGTGCAATCGTAATCCTTAGTGTTGAGTATGTCCAGCAGATTGATTTCTGCCGTTTCCAGCGTTTTCCAAATTTCCTCCGACTCCATGCGCAAATTGTTAACGCGCTGCTCGAGCTGCATTAGCCGAGATTCCATCTCCTGGTGCAGGGCCTTTTGCAGCTCCGGTTCCACATCTTCATCCTGTCCCTGAAACTCCAACCGCTTCGGAATCATGAAAGCGGCACTATGTTGCTCAAGGAACTTTTGCTTATCCGCACGGCTGTCCATCGAGTTGACGATGTGTGACAGCGTTTCGGCATTGTGTAGCACCGCCCGGCAACGACCCTGGTCCGCGGAAACATGCATCAGCAGTGCCCGCGAAACGACCGAATGAAAACCAAGATCCATGCACTGTGAACGTAACAATGTAACACACAACACATAATTAGTTGAGAAATTTAGTTCAAAGCATACGGTCGCAAAAATATTTACATCAATTAAATCGCTCAAATCTTCGACGAAATATTTGTGAATCGTCGTGTTGGAAGCTTCCAGGCAGAGCTGATATTCATTCTTCGCCTTCAGCGCCTTCAGTCTTGCGTCGGTGTATTTGTTCTTGCGTTTCAGCACCTCCTTCTCGATCAAACGATACTTTTTGCTGCGATCCAGCTTCTCCTTCGGCACGCTCTGCTGTAGCTTCATCCGCTGGTTCTCAGCCAGCCGAAGCTTTTTCTCCGCTTCTTTCGCCTCCGTCTGCAGCGTGTGGTACGTTTTCATGTTTGTGTGCAGTTCTTGTAAAATTCGCAATATTTCCACGTGCGTTTCAAACCCTATTTCACGACACTGCAATAGCCAAAACAAAAAGTTGTAATACTTCCAGTCAAAGTCAAGCGGCCAACAAAAACGGCCAATACCTTTCTGTATATACGCTGGACGTCGTCCCATACTGTCTGCAAACGGGCTACCAGATGTGTGGAGTAAATTTCGGACATGGCCGCATGGTCTCTGGACAGTGATTTGGTTTGATTGACCAGCTGTTGCCAGCACGAGTAGGAAGAGAACATTGGCCATTGTTCGCGCCTGTGTAATAGAGGAAAATCATTCGTATCTTCGTAGCTATAAAATCCACTGGAAGCTTAAAATCACTCACTTCTGACGCTGCTCTTTGTGCCGAAGCTGAAGGCTCTTAGCTAGCTTGTCCAAGCTTTTGCTGTAGTCTAGTTCCACCTCGCCGCGTCGTCGGAAGAAGTCCTGCAGTTCCTGTACGAGCGCTATCTGTGCTTCCATGCGGACGTCCAGAAACTTGAGCTGCTCGTTCAGCTGTTGTCTGATGTCTGTGAATGAAATAAAGAAAATTTCGTTTAGATATATTGCACTCGAAAAGAAATGATTGGCTTCTTCCTTAAACTGATACATCAGCAATTGTTACTCTGTCCTTCTTCATCTTCTTCTTATTTAGCAAAATAGAATATATCCTTCTGTACAGGGGGAAATCTTAGGATTTTTCTCACATAATCCAAGTCTTTCGACTGAGTCTAGCGACTTCTCTATCATCGTCTCATCTGCCTTGAAAACTCAGTTCTACATAGAACAAAACAAACCACGTCCAACAAATGAATTAATGACCAATAGGAACCATAAAACAATACATTCACTGGGGCTTTATTTCCAATTCAAAATGACCCGAATTTTTTTTGATTCCTTTGCTTAACTCTCCACGCTCTACGGATGCACATTGTCGCATATTGCCTTGTTGGAGAGTTGTTACACATTTTTGATGCAAGCCCATGGTCGCTCGTGCAGGTCTTCAACCCCCCGCACAATTCCATTGCCGGAATCACTTCACCAGCACACCATTTCCAATTGCATTACCCGTTTTGTTTTCCTGGGTCCTGGGTTGATGAGTCACCGGCGTTCTCCGTGGTGGATTAACGAACGGTTCGGTAACCGGGAGGGGGGCAGAAGGAGGGCGTGCTATTCCCCCTTTTAAATCTACCGCTTTCGCCGTATTCCAAACATCGCCGACGAGAAGAACCAGGAAATGCACGTCTATGCCGCACCCCGCAATCGTCGAGGGTTCTTGACCAATTTTTCATTCTCTTCAAACCATTTCTCCACCCCCGAAACGTAATAGTCGTACGAGGGGCTCGATGTGTTTTGCAGCTGTTGGTCGATCGACCGTAGCACGGAAAAGAAAGATTCCTCCTACGCATGTAAACTTTAACGGACGCGCTATACGCGCGGAGAAAAATAGTCTTATAACAAGGCTTCAGCTGAAGAGTTCACGATGAAGTTTGTTTGTGCGAATGGAAATAAACTAAGTTGTATTAAAAATGTATAGCCATTCCGTTTCAATAAAATCCCTACAAAGTACAGCAGGAATGGTAAGCTCATACAATGCTATAAATCTCATACACAGTCATGGTGTGGTTGGAGGTTCATTGAATTCCACGATTTCGTGACACGCACATCAACACGAGCGCGTTAGATGCCAGATGTCAGTTGCATGCCTGTGGATCGCTGCGCAACGTCACGACCATATCCGACTTGTGCACATCACACGAGGACACACAACACAAACCACACGAATGCGGAATGGCCGTGTTATACATACCGGCAATTGTCCAACCATCTAATTATTCATACGCATCGTTTGAATGACAAAGCGTCGCTTTTTTTTTTCTTTCTCTACAGCTAATCCACTCCGATTCACGTTTTGCATACGCGCCCAATAGTTTAACCATGCGACGTATGCACGGACCACTTGCGTCGCACACATTGCATGCATGAAAATACAGTGACGGCCATAATGAAATGTGTACATCACATTTGTTTTTATTTTCCCTCAAATTGTTTGGATCAAATTGACGGAAGCACACTAGGCAATATTTATTTGCATGCTGTTTGCTTTAAATTCTTCTAAAATTGGAATAATAGAATACAATAAACAAATGCGATTTACTTATAGCAACAACAAAAAAACAGATCGTTCAGTAAACAGTTTGCGATCGAACTATTGATAGCCATCTCGAATCACAAGGCCAAAGTAGATAAAATTAGGGAGGTAAATAAATTCAACCGAATTAAGTCTGAGAATTACGATTCAGAATGAATGAATGATTTAAATCGTTCTAGAGAGTTAGTTCATTCAAATCTCCAAGAGTATTTATAACTCTTTGTGATTATTACATCAACGTACAGCAGTAATATCTGGAGGTTCTACTCCTTCAACCCCAGGACAACGAACCAAAGCATACTGCCAAAGGAGCGACAAACATGTCTTACGGTCTTCGGTCCCGTATAACAGCTTTGAGGCTTCCTGAAAACCTGCACATCAATCTCAAACGACTTTTTGATGAATATGAGCCTTTATTATGCAACTGCACATATAACAAAAATTTATTTAGGTTTTTGCTATAATAAAACCGCTTCGATTTTAATACTCTATTATTGTAACTTCGAAGGGAATATATTTAACAAAGGTAGTTTAATCAATTGTTTACCTAAACTGCATTCAATTTTGGAGGAATTTAACACATTAGATGAGCCTTTTATTATACCTATCACTGTAAAGTAGCTTAAGTAAAGCGCGAACGCATTTTCAGTAAATTTATAGCACCTTAAACATTCTGTAACAGCTTAAATAGTGCAGAACGAGCTGTAAACATTGCGCAATAATACTGTACTGATATTTCGAAATGGAAAATAATGTTTGCGGTTTAATCAGTGTTCACTACATATTACCTGGGAAGACATCCCGAAACTCGGGACTGGGCTGATGGATCCATCCGTTCCGTTGCTGTATTATGCATTGAAACATATTTGCACGCTGAACGACACTGTTTTACGGGATTCAATGTTTTTTCTCCTTCGTAGGAGCGCCGTTACGAGTGTCTGTTTACACGCTTGTATTACACCGTCTCAAACTGTATCACTGTTCCCAGTAGACATTAAACACAGAGCACAAGGAGGGGTTTATAAATTAAATTCATGAAACGGCTCAATTCACATTCAATTTCACAAGCGGTTGTAAACCGGAAATATGCCACAATCACACCAATTGAATGAAGATGATCTTCATTCCCGGTTGTTTCAAGTCGCACATACCCGGCCCGAGTGCTGAAGGGGACCCATTACAAAACAAACATAATCCAAATCCGAACAACAGAGCGCAGCGCAGAACCTCATTCAAGAACGCTATCAATCCAACGTTCCGATAGTTGTGTGACCTTTACTCACTATAAAGATTGTGTCCTTATGCACTAAAGTGAACTTTATTGCTGTGGTGTATTATGTGGCGGTTTAAATCACTCTTATCACGCACGTATTATGTTAGGTGTGTTCTTCCAACACTAATGCTAATTTAACATGTTTTAACTGTGCTCGGTACGCAACCCAACAGCAGTTGAAGTACCAGTAACGGTTCGCGATCGCTGTCGTTTTAACACTGCGTAGGGCGAAACGCCAAACACAGCTTGCAGCGCCCGTTAAATTTAGTTTGTTCACACCGGAAATTCTAACCAACACGCACCAACTGTGCCCCCGTGAACGAACGGCATCAAATTCTCCAATTTCTTTACCACCAGTCGAAATGCATCCCGCGCGCGGCATGAATGAAGTGTGGATGCATTCACAAGCGCAACGATGCGCATGTCTAACACTACGACAACAATACGGCCCAAGCTGTCGGCCGTCGACTTGTAGACATTTGTAGCCGCTTGGCGGACCTTTTGAAACGACACAGATGTCGATCGACAGACAAACAGTGGGAGAGAAAGGGAGAACGAGAGAAGGAAGGGCGTTTGGGGGGGAGTGTATGTCCATGATGCCACCCCACCAAAACCTAAGCATGGTCCTACCTCCTCAGCTGTGTTTTTGTTTTGATTTCTCTACCACAAGTAAATAAATGGAACCTCTCCTTTTCAAACGACTGCACGACAGATTCCGTTTTCGTTCTGGCGTTCTCGGGCGCAATGGTCCAGGTAAGCCGTCGTGCCGTTGACTGGCAGTAAATGTGTAAACGCATCGCATCGTTCGTATCGTTAAGCGGAACCAGAATGACAGCGGCAATCGTATTGGGCAAGACCACCACAATCCCCTGCGCTATTGTTCGGGGAGGTTCTTATTTCCATGATGGTGGATATGGCGAGGAGTTCTTGATCGTTGAACGTTTCCTGCAACGGTGTGCGTCAACATCCGGGCGGAACCAATAAGGAAATCACCATTATAAATCACTGTTTGGAGGGCGATATTGTCGCCATCGTCCGATACGGTTGGAATGGGAGAACTTCACGATCCATTCTTGCAGACGGAGTGTAGGGTGTGAAACAGAGATTGTTCTGCAATAATGATCGGCACGTTGTCTAAATATTGATGGCGTAATGCTCATAAAAATCAAACAGTTAAAAAACCTGCATAGAAACTCCAATTTAGTTGTTCGATATACGATATTTTCCAAATCATAATGAACCTACAGTTAACTTCAACTTCAACTTTAACTGGTGGAGTTTGTTGGATCTCAACGTATTTATGTGCAGGTCATGTTGTGTTAACCCTTGAAGAAGCAACGAACTTTTCTCACGTTAATTACGAATAGTGTTGTGCTGAGTGAATCATTTAAGAAGAGTCATTCATAGGATTCTTTAGTGAAGAGTCATTCAAACCAGGAATCAACTCTCAAAAAGATTGATGAAATCTCAGAGAGGGAGGGAGGGGTAAGGTGTGTAGGCAACGTTAGTTACTTAATGTTGTGCTTAGTGAATCTTTTAAGAAGAGTCATTGATATGAATTTTTAATGAGGAGTCATTCATGTCAGGAATCGACTCTCAAAAGATTCATTAAATATCAGAGCAGTGGCGGATCAACCTTCTTGGAGGCATTTTGGCTACTGATGCCCGAGATGGGGAGAGGGGGAGGAGTTGTACAAGACGACTAGCTCATAGATGGAGGTCATAAATCTTGATTCAGAGAGATTCAGATCCGTTCATTCAGTTCAAAGATTCATTCACATTAATGAATCAGCATTAGATTACTACTTGCGACTGGGTCATAATACAATTCTACTTCATCTAATCCCAACCATAAGCTTCTTTTTTTATTGAAAAAAGAAGCAGCTATTCGCTAGTGATAATGCACAGTTGCAGATGCAAAGATATTGAAAGCTTGGACATACATAAACCGATGCCAAAAGCCAGAAGTCTGGGACGGGGAACTCAAGAAACTGAAGTTCACGTACCGGACGACCTGCTTCAAGAAGAAATGCACCCAAGAAATGGAAAGTAATCCATTACACCCGCCCCGTTCACAATGCACACAAGCACTCTCGCAAGGCGTCTGGTTGTAGTAAAAGGAATTTAAAAGTGAAAGTCTCATCGTTACGATGCACAACACAACACACCGGAGAGACCATAGAGGGGGCCAAAAGTTAAACGAATCTAATGCTGCAATGGCTGCAATAAATATTCACCAACGCGTCGTCTGCCATTTTTATTTTTTTTTTTAGTCAATTGATCCCGTTTTGGCTTCTATAAGCAAATTATGCAGAGAAACAGAAAGACGAATGAACGAAAAAAAGCCCGAGTATGAGTGATCAAGTTTGAGGTTTGAGAAAACAGAGTCAGACCACCAAGTGCATTTGGTGGCATCGTCACGATGATGATGTTTCAAGTTTTCTTTTCTCCACCACGTTTGATTGGCACTGGTGCAACAAAAAACACAGGTTGGCCACCTCCCTGCTACATATCATGGCTTCCACCGCACAACCGCGGTCAATTCGTTTGGCTCGGTTGTGGTGATTGAGCCGATGCATTTCCCCCCTTGGCCCTGTGTCTCGGGTATCGATGTCGCTCGTCACACGAGTGCGGTGAGCGGTGGGAAGCACTCAATCAATCGTACGGGCGCGTCATGCGATAATTAATTAGCAGCCAGCAGGGCTGGGATGGTCCGTTCGTGCATGATGCGTTGACATTTCCACCAGAACCTGTGTGAGATCGTGCTGCTTTGGTGGTGATCACCTCGGCAAACGACACAAAAACGACATGCTCCCGAAAGTCACCGAACCATTACGCAATTTCTCTGACTTTCACGTTCAACAATATATGTATCGAAGTGTGGATAGAAATTCGCACCACCGCTGGACCCCAATGGCGGTGTGAGTGAAAGGTTGTTTTTGTTTTACCGGACCCGAAAAGGGGGGGGGATACAACATCTTACGAGCATAAATGACACCCGGCATAAAGCTCGATGATAATAAAGCAACAGAAAAAAGGACAACTTGCAGCATCTGCGCTGCGCTTGCTACACAGCACCGGCAGCAGCAACACGTCAGGAAGATGGGTTACATCAGCAATGTTGTATTCGTTTGGCGTCGAAAACCTCGTGACGGACGCGTCGTCCGTCCGGCGACCCAAACGATACGGTCACACAACACTGCGCACCACAGCGGTCAGTTTTGCCATAAATGTTTTTTTTTTCATTGCTTCCGGTTTTCAGGTTGCAAATGGTTACGATCGCGACGACAAAACGGCAACCACCGTTACTTCCGCAGACCAAAACACCATTTTTTTTTTTTGCCGCCAGTCGTCTGGAAATGGTGAAATTACTAATCGTGTTTGGTGTATTTAAATAAATTCCGAAAATATTTTTAACCTCAAACGGCCAGCTGACAGTATTATAAGCGTTCCATTATGCACAGCTAGTCCGTAACCATCCATCTGTATTTACATGATCATCATGTGATTCCTCCGGGCCCATTACCCCATTGCCATCGCTCAGGCCCCGAACGAGATCATCGGCTTACGCAATATGTCTGCATAAGCATGTTATTGCGCATCGTGCATTTCCTGAGGCGAAGACGAATAAAAGATCGTATTTGTTCGCGGCTCATGGATGGTGGCCTGATTTGAAGCAATCCATATTCAAGTGCGTTATCTAAACGGTTCCAAAGCCCCTGCAAGGAAGATTCAAGTAAGAAACTGCATTGCCCATTTGTTAGAAGGTGAGAAATACAATTTATCCATTCGAACAGAAAGTCAGAGGTGACAAAAAAGGGGTTTATTAATAATATCCACACAAGCAACGCAAGAAAATTACATTTTCCTATGTATAGTGGTGGTCACTAAGGTAAGACAGCTCAAAAATACTTTATAGAGGTTGATATTATACGGTTTTGTTTATAGTATATTTAATTGCTTTAATTACCATTTGAAATAATCAACAAATTCCAGATGGCAAGTTGATTGACAAACTAACGAACCTTGCTAACAAAGTTGTGTATTGGAGATTATATTTGTGTTTAATTTTGATCAATGTTGCTTGTGATTAGAGATGAGAAATTTAATTCTTTTCAAGGATTTAAATCTGAGTTAAAGCATTAGAATGAAGATTTAACTCTTAAACTCATTCTTTAATACTTCAATAAATTCAAATATGCGACGGGGAAAGGAACTTCATCTCATGGTATAAACCGTGAGTCAAAGGTCGCCATTAAGAGTTAAATCGCGAGTTAACTTCCACAAGAGTTAACCCACGATTGTGCACATCACTTATGCTCATGCTTATTGCGAAGTTAAACGGCTCATCATAATAAGAAAAACCAAAAATTAAGTTAAATGTGCAACGATTCCTTTACGCAAT
Source organism: Anopheles marshallii (assembly GCF_943734725.1). NCBI lineage: Eukaryota > Metazoa > Arthropoda > Insecta > Diptera > Culicidae > Anopheles > Anopheles marshallii. The sequence goes on from NC_071327.1 coordinate 69,005,969, forward strand.
GCTTTAGACAGCAAGATGTTTCAAACAATATCTTTGAAACCAAATGAAAAAAGTTAATAAAAAATCTAGAGCAAAAAAGGGAAGAAGTGATGAAAGACTGAGCTGAATTGAGTTTCCAAATTATTGCAAAAAAAACTTCATTTTTATCATTAACTAAAGGTGGTCAATCTTCTAAGAAGAATCTGTCCGCAACTGAGAAGCTAAGGTGTAAAGGGTCTTTTTTTAATTTAATTTTCAATTTTATGGTAAATTTACAGGCAATATAAAGGCACTACGAATCTATCGACCGTATTTCGATTGGGTTATCGTCTTCAAACGTTGTTAGCCTTCGTTGTTGTTCCTTTCTGCTTAGAATATCAAAATATTCCAACACTACTTGCTGACCTTATTTCACTGACCACCACTGTAGCTTTTATTCCCGATATGTACAGTAGCCCACGGAACCAGTCCAGAGCGTTTGTGTGGCCAATAATAGTTTTGCTCCCTAGATGAAAAGGGAAATTTTCTCCCATTCGTCCATTAAAAGCCCATAAAAAGAAGTCACCAGCGGGATACATTCGCAGCGAGCGAAACCGACGATAGGCGGCCAACAACATTGCAACCAGTGTCCACCCTACACCAGGCGCAATAAAAGGGTAACATAGCGTATTGCTGCTAGGCCCCAACAGTCCCCCCCCCGCCATGAACTGGATGCGTTCGTGCAATCAAAGGCGCGTTTTTATCGTCATTCGACATGGGGCCGGACACATTACTTCCAGATCCTCACATTCCACCCCATCTCTGCTGCTGCAAAAAAAACCCCCCTCAACACGATTCCAACCTGTGTGCTGCGCGGTCGGTTCGCACTCATTGTATCCTATTGGACGTCGCGATCGCAATGGGAAAATATGAAAGCGATGAAAATCCGTCACTAAACACAAGTTCAGGCATCTATCGCTGCATGCTTCACTTTAAGCTCGGTGTGTGTTCGTTATCGGACATTCGCTATTTTTTTTCTGATGGAAATGCAACTGCCGCGTGTTTGCTTTCTTGCCTCTTTTAGCCCTTTTTTTGGTCCGTTTCAAAAACAAACATTGGATACATTTGCAAAACAAAACAAAAAATACACCAAACGGCGGCTTGTATCGATATCATTCGCACCGGGGGAGGGGGTTTTGTTTGCGGTTGTTTTTTTTTCGGTGCTCAAAAACGTAAACATTCGCTCGTTCCTCACTTCGATCCGGGCGATAACATTGACCCTGTGAATTAGTTATCGCTACGCACCAATCATAAATCACAAACAAACGGACGGGGCAACATTTGCCAATATACTCGGCAACATAAGCAAGATAAAGGTTCAGATAAGACGTAACGGCGGCCACATACCACACTCGTACAAACACTCAAGTTGGTGTGGTGTTGTTGCACCGCACAACAATGCATGACGCGGGTTGATCTTTCTTTTCATTCCACGGTAAATGGTAAATAAACTTCATGCTCGGATGAGTTTCAGTTAACTACCCTTTGGCTGCCGATTTGTTTTCCTATTTGCTTAATTGCTTTTGCGTTACTTTTGCTTGAATACTTCAAATAAATGCGTCGAATTGTTTGAGTGTGTTTGTGTTTAGTTGAAAATTCGCAATTAGCATTCAAAGTGCATGTGCATCAACTCCTATTAACATATTACATCTCCCCGGGGGGTAATGCAATCACAAATGTAATCAATTTTGAATAAGTTAATGATATTTTTTTGAATAAATTTTTCGACTTTGGACACCACAAAACACTACATAAAAGACGGAAACTAATCCACAAAGTGTTCCTGGCACTAAGCGGGCACTGTTAAATTATCAGCCCAGATTATCATTAAAACAAACAGAGCCATTTACTGTAATAAATTAATTTAATTAACACAGCTTTTCGAAAAAAAGAGTATTTTTGCATGCGAAATTCCAAACGATGGGATGTAATGGGTTAATTGTAGTGTTGGGAAAATCCGATTCAGATTCATGAATCACCCAAAGATGAATGAAGTTTGTGGGGCTTGTCCGCTAGAAACTCCTCCATCCCCACGGCCAAATTACCATATCGCTAAGGACCTTCCCAAAGCGTTTGATCTGCCACAGCTCTCAGGATTCGTAACCCTTTAAGAGTCGATTCCTGACTTGAATGACTCCTCGCTAAACATTCATATAAATGACTCTTCTCAAAATATTCATGTAGCATAACACTAGGTTGGAATTGGGCGCATTAAATCGTGCATTTTACGTTGCAAGTTTGACCAGAACACATTCGATGACACTTTCTTCCTGGGCTATGTTTTTTTTTGTTGCATCCTCACCATGGAATTCCCACATTTCCTCACATTGTTTCGTTTCGAGCTGAATCACTTCTATACCGGAAATGTACATAAAAGACAATTTCCTACAAAAGCAACGCAATAGCAAAAATTGATTTATTCTTCACCTCCTGACGCGGACCGCCCCGCGCACCGGTCCCCGGTGGGGCTTTTTTGTTGTTCTCTTGCGCACTTGCACTCTCGGGGCATCAGCATCTTGCACGGGGGGTCGCGCTTTATCTCACACACGCCTGTGCTGTTTTAGTCGGGGTCTCACGGAAGTCTCTCTACCATGGCACAACATAAAACATCTTGCTTCTCACCACACACTGATGATGATGGTGGTGTGGTGGCGTTTGTATCCGATGAGATGTATGTAGCCTTTTATTTTCTTATTCCAATCGATTTTCCTTCTGGATGCAATGGATGGCCTTGCAGAAGCGGAAAATTTTATAACAATTCAGATTGCAGAAGATGCTCTATGGTGAAGAATTTTAAGCTCCTTAAAAATTTTCCCCTTCTTTCCTTGAAAAACAACCAAAACCAGTGCTAGTGCGGTGTGTGGTGCTAATCGGTTTAAACAACCCCAACACTACAACAAAAACACCCCCCCGAAACTACAACACGTTTTAGGGGGTTCACATAATTTTCTTATCGCGGTTTGCGTGCTTCAACAAATTCACTGGCAAAGAAACGAACATAAAAGACCGAATAACCAGCAGAACTCCCCAACGACGGCTTGAACTCATTTCGCATTCTTTTGGGAACTGGTTCTACGGTGGGGTCGGGGTAGCACCGCTCTTACGAACACGAAAAGGTGGAGAATTGGATTTTTTTAATGTTCTTCCTGATGCCTTTTTGTGTTCTTTCCCGAACCCATTGGCGAGTTTTGCCCCAACACTTCCCTTCATGTGTGTGAAATCAATTCTCGTGCACACGCTGGTTCGAATGTGTGACCGTTGGTACGTTCGTTCAGGAAGCCTGCCATACACCAAACCCAAGTGTCACTCAAGTCGGATTGAAACGTAATTTGAGAAGCATCAATTACTACGTCCCAAGATCAATTTACGTGTTTATTCGGGGTTGTTCCTGTGCGTCCCGGCTGGTTTTACCATCCAACTCTCACTCAAAGATCACTCGATTTTAATCGTTTCCCCTTGATTGGGCCACTTCAATCGGTTCTATTTATAAACGCGAGACTAATGCTAATTTTGCATAACGCTTTACACCACCAGGAAACGAAAAGGAGGCCAGCAATTGCACTTCTCACAAAAAGCTGGTCCGCGGTCACAGGCACACAGATTTTTTTTAATTCTAAACTTCAGCAACTTTCAACTCACAACACCACTGTTTTAAAACACACTTCACTTACTGCACAGCAAAGCACCAACCGAAATTCACCCGTCCAGACAAAGGGATTAGACGGTGTTTTTTGCTTTCTCTCTAGCCAGCCACCGCCCGCTACGATTTTCTCGAATTCTTTGTGCTCTTATCAAGCGCCAGAGCCTGATTGAGAATAATTTTCCGCCCGATTCCAGGCAGCCAAAAAGAGCGAGCGAGAGAGCGCTTTTCCATCGCTTCCTGTGCCTACTGGATTGACGCGCGGCGAGTTAAGGAAGTGACGTCGGGCTGCTGGTGGATGCTGTTACATTTAGGCCGGACCTTTGCCACACGGGCCAGTGTGAGCGCGCTCGGTGTGCCAGAACGGGGATCATATGAAAACGCAACCCATTCCACAGCTATCGGATGAATATATTGCTCAGTTTGGAAATCTCGAGCAGAGAGAGGGAGAGAGAGACAAACACACACACACCGCGCGAATGTACGGAAAACATACATTTCCTCAACGAAGCATGCACACACACATACACCAACGAGAAGAACTCTTTCAATCCAGCACGCAAAGAAACAATGTCTGGGTGAAAGATTATTGCAGAAATTGGTGGAAAACCCCACGAAACCCACGCAGAAACGCAATTGATTTGTTTCGCTGCTTTTCTTTAATTCTCACACATCACAACTCATTTAAACACCTTCACACACAACTTGGAAAAACTTTCCGTTTGTCCAAACACTTGCACGCGGCCATTCTCTTCCGACTTTCCGATTTAAGCTGCGAGGCCACTGTCAGGCTTTGTTTACACAAAAGTTAACGGACGCGCTACATCTACACCGAAGAAAAAGGCCACAGCCAACAACAAGCCCGTCGTTCAATGGTTACCGGGGAACAACAACAAAAACACACACGCTTCATCACTTTGGCAACGCACGTCCACAGCATCCGCGTGTGGTTTGATGGAAACAATAAACCTACTCTGTTTCAAACACGACCTCCACCAACTTGGACGAACAACGTACTCGGGTTTGCTACTCGTGTGTGCGTAACGGACGGTTTTCCATCATCTTCACCCGTTGGCTGCCGTTTCATTAATGCCGGAGAGCTAGCAACGGTGCGATGCGAGTATCGCTACACGGTGTGTGGATGCGTGAAGCATGAACCAACACGCAAATCAAATTGGTGTATGTGCATTGCGGCAATGTGTGTGTGTGCTGGTTAAATCGCACGCTATATGTTTTGTTTGCACAAACACACACTAGCAAACTCCGGTTTCGTTGTGGAAACAAGCAAACTCAATACCGTTTCGAGTTTTCAACTACAACGTATAAAACCTTCAGCGTGCGGTTCAAATCGAACGGCAGGGATGGCGGCTTTTAAATTTGAATTCAAAAATGTTATTTATTTGTTTTAAATGTAAGACTTGTTTTCCTTTCTATAAGCCTTTGTAAAATGATTAATTTGTGGATAAAGTTTTTCGTACAGTTTGCGTTACATTAAATCAATAACAAGAGGTTCAAACCCACCAAACAAAACAGGACGGTTAGACATAAACTGTTTAAGTTCAAGTTTTCGGTAATCTCTGCAATTACAAAAGAGGTACGCTAAATTTAAACAGTAACGATAAACAAATGAAATGTTAACAAATGCTGGCTGTAGATCATTTTTCCTTAGAATAACGAGGCTAGTAATAAATTGTTCAAACGAGCTGAAGCATTCCTCGGCATTGATACATTCAGTACACCTAGCACACTTCACAACATGTGTAGCATTTCGACATAAAGCACTTTACAGCACATTGAGAAAGGGGAATAGATGGTTCTACGTTAACATTCTACTCTCTTCCACTCTCTACCGGTGTTTTTTAAAAACATATTTAGTTTTACAAAGAAAAACAACAGTCACCTTCACACAAAAAGCGACTCATGAGGCCATATGGGGAGTTCTTCCCGCTTGCTGCAGTTGGTCCGCGCATCGTTTTGCGTTTTAAATGTTTGTGTTTTAGCAGCTTTATTTATATTTAATTTGTGTTTTTTTTCCACATACCAAGGCTAGCTAAAGCTCGTAAGAAGTGAAAACATAGACAACACGTCGTTTAAATCAACACCAACCAGAAGTGAGTAACTTTTCTGGCATTTTGAACTAACTCATGGCGCATGGGACAAATAACAAGCGAAATATTAACTGCTAAATTACTTTAAAAAAACAGACCAAATGGATCATTGAATTGACGAGAGTTGAACTATTGAAATATCTGACAGGAATTCGTACTGGTCGTGCTGGACATCATTTTTGTGTTTCGGTCACGGATTTAGCTTCTTTTGAAGTGCGAGCTAACTACGGGCGCCCACTTCTTGGTTTTCTAAGATGTTGATCATCAGGGAGGATACTTTTAAAATGGTAAACAGTGGCCAGATGGCACCCCATAGCCTCCACCATTTGTTTTGCGAGTTTTCCCGCGTGGATGAAACTAAATATAACAGTTTTGCTAACATCTCATTAGTTAGACTAGAAAATAAGACTCCTAGAGGTCACGTACATATATGATATGAGGGAAAATATCGCTTTTAAATAGCCAAAAATAAACATTAAAAAAAACTTTAATTTTCGCATTTTTTGCTTGGCCACACTGATTGCATAATGTTGCATGAAAATCAACTGTTTATCAACTGGTTTAGACAATAGAAATACATATAATATGTAAATTAAAACATTTAAAGTATTTGATAAGATTGAAAAAGCTTTACGAATCATACACGACATCACCGTTTGTTGCAAAACCAAATTCAATCTTTCCTTTACCACTTATGATCCACATGCGTTCATTATGTCGATCATACACCGCATGTGTAAATGCATCCTAACAGTCCAATTTGGACCCCCCCCCCCCTCCCGTTTTTGAGGTCATGAATCAATCTCAATACAGTGCGCACAAAATAATCGGTGCCACGGAGCGAAAGAAAGACACCCTTTGGCCAACAGGATAAAACACTCGTTGAAACAAAGCAATTTAACTTGATTGGCTCAAATGTTATGCTGAGGAAATCAACACACACACACGGCACAATTCATCCAAACATCATCCAGATGCATTAGAGAGGGCTCAAGTTTACTTCCATGGGGTGAGCCAAACAAAATCAACGCTAAGCGCAATTTGATGAGATAATTGGGAATGCTATTTTTAGGGAAACTGGCGCGTTGGCGTTTATAAGAAGCACCACAAAAAAAAAAACCTATCAAATATCAATTGATGTGTCTGGGGCGGGGTGGCACTGCCAGACACGATGTTACGCGGTCAAAAATATCATTAAACCTTACATCCATTATGCTACAAAATTGCAAACATTTATTCATTCAAGCACAGTGGAACCTAACCATATAAGGTTGAACGATGATCGGTCTGCTTTTTTTTATTATTCGTGTTTCATCACATGAGTTTCAAAATTACACCCCCAAAGGAAAATAACTAGAGCGGCAACGTCCGACCGCATCATGTTTTTTTTCCTACGAACGATTAATGGGAGACAACACGGAGTCGACCACAGATTACATGAAAATTAATCATTAAACATGTCGTGGATGACTTCAACTTATGGGTTATTTTTTATATTATTCATAAATTGTTATCAGTAAAACGCTTCTAGAAATGAACGGAATACCATTTATCATTTCAGTTGGCTCCACTGCGCTGATAACAAAATAAGAGATTGTGGTAGTTAAAGTCTTTTTTTCGGTTTGGTTATTCGTTGCTGTTCATCTTTGCTATTTGATTCTAGAAAGTTGTTCATTTTTTTTGTACAATTTTGTATTGTAATTTAAGGTTTTTAAGAAATTAGTACGAGTGTACTGTAGCGTGAACTTTATTGCGAAGATATTCATAAGAAGCTCCACTTCAAAGGTATAAGAAGAAAATGAAAGCAATGACGCAAAGTGCCGATCGAGGGCTTCAAAATTTCAAACGTGATTATCTCGAACCAAAATTTGGTGGAGTTATGATAACTCGTAAATGGTTGGACTGGTTTGAACGAGGTTAAATATTCCAGAATTCTTAACACTTCAGCTCGGACTTCAAACTTCTCAGTCCATTTTTGTGATCCTATTTTTCATTGAATTCAGATCTCTATTTCAACGAGTCCTGAACCATCCTCCCGCCCCCGAATCCTCGTTCAACAGTTGCCAAGAATGCCTCCAAGGGGTTTGAGCCGCTACCGCTCTGAGAATTCATGCATCTTTCGAGAGCCGATTCTTGATTCGAATGACGCTCCACACTAAAGATTTGTGTTCATATAGATGACTCTTCTCAAAAGATTCATTGAACACAACACTGCAAACGTTAATATAGGAAATTTGTTAAGGACAATGGAAAGAAATGTCTTTTTTGGTCTAGCTTCAAAGGTTAGCGAGCTCTATGATGATCACCATTCAGCAAGAAGTTACAAGATCATTTTTATAAAACTTCCACGTTCTTAAAAATCATCTTCTTTACCTAACCGTTAGAGTGTACTGTCGGTTTAACGGTAAAAACTATTTGTGTCTTGAAGTACTCTACCCAAGATTTGAACTGCTATTTTGTATCTCAGAAGATTCGAAAACTCAATCCTTTGGATTTCATATTCGAATCGCATCGGATTCCAAGTGGAACACAATTCGATGGGTATTCTATTGGGACTTGATCCCCCTAAATGCAAACCCCCTTTATAATTCCATTAGGAAATTCCCCCAAACTACCCAGGACGTGTTGCGATTGACCTTTAATTGCTGATTGTTACATTGCTAAATGCGAAAGCCTATCAGATTTGTCCATAAATGTCTTTCTTTTCTTACGCAAAGGAAAAAGTGCATCTCAATTGCTACTTACTGTTAAACAGGTTCAGCTTTCTCGTAGAACCGAGCCGCCGTATCGGGCTCTTGATGTCGACATCGTTCTCGTCCATCATTGTGACGCCGTTCATGTTGCCGGTGATTCGCTGCACTGCACTGCTTCGAATAGTCGAATCATAAATCTAAACACACAGAAACGTACGCGAGCAAATACAGTACGGCATAGAACGGGTTTGCCCTTTTGCAACTGATCACAAACCGAGCGTTAAGATCATTACGCACACTAGAGCTCACTTTACGGGCTTTCGATTCTATGCACCTATTGGACCGCACTCACTCAGTGGTTCACAAGTGGCCGTTTGACGAGATCGAGTTAAAACGAAATAAATCACTTCACTCTTTGTTGGCGTGTCGATGCGCCCCCCTTTTTGCATTCAATGTTCACGAAACACACGGCAATATATTCAATCAATACCGTTCACTATGCTGTTCACTGTAAAGGGTTTGAGCAATATAGAACAAAATACAAAAATTAAACTACATTTATCAATCTAAGTCACATGATTACTTAAATTCAATTTCCAATTAAATCATGTAATAAACGCGTTAATTTGTGTTCCAATCTTCCGTTGAGATCGCATCACCCACTTGTATGAACGATTGTTCAATCCAACTGCTTCAGAGGCCCATCCACCATCGCTTTGGCGCACCGCACTGAACCCATTCGCTTCCCATTGCAGTAGGCGTTTTGTAATGGAAACAAAAACAGCGCCCGCCAAGCGTATGCAAAGTGTCGATCGGTTTACGATCGACACATAAATTTTCACCACCCTCTTTGCTTACGCCCACACGCTGTGAGAACACATTGGCACACGAAGACGAAGGTGAATTTTCTGTATTTATTGCCGCATCACCTTTTTTTTCATTTAACTTCTTCCTTTCTGAACACACACACACACGTGGATGAATGTGGACGAAGCAGCAGGTTGTGTGAATGGAAGGTGGGATCGCCTTCACTGGAGCAATAATTAAGTTTTGCAGCAAAGCGACCGGAAAGGTAGAAATAAGTCTGTTGTGTGGAAAAGTTGTATGTAACAAACGATTTCCGCCAATTATGATTTCCGTAATTCTCACATCGGTAGGGAACACTACACACACAGCTTTATCGGAGTTTGCAGAGGGAAACAACACACTACTGCTCCCCTTAGGGAACAACGCACAAAAAGAAACTTCACTTTAGTAAAACAGGGGGTGCAACCCAACGGCAATGCGGCCAGATTATACAATTCACGCGCGCTGCAAACAGATTCACTTTCTCACATCGCCCGCCCGGCAGCGAAGGATTTGGTGGTCGCGAAGACGACCGTCGAGATCGAAGTGTGCGGGATTTTCGGACGGAGCCAACGCGCTAAAGTGTGCCGCGAGCTTGCGCACCGCACGTATCACAACCTTTCTCTCATCTCGCCGGTCGAGCGATCGCAAGATCCCGCGCCACTGCTGCTGCTCTCCGCTACCGGCGGTCTACACGACGCGCTTTTAGGCGCTTTTATTATGACAGCTTGTTGCACAATGGAAATGGATCATGGTGGTTCATGGTGTTATTTTATTTCGATGTTTATAGTACATCGGTGTATTGGTAATGGAGGGCCGGTCCAAAATCCCTTCCGGACCAATCCTCCGTAAGCAGGACTGACTATCCGGCTACGGGTAAACAAAGTCAAAGAAAGCCAGAAATGGCAGGCCTTTAGAGCTCTTGAGGTTGTTGTGCCGATAAAGAATGTATAATATTGATGAAATCGATAGAAAGCAATTAATATCAAATAAGTATAGGGAAAAACCTTTGTAAAAATTAATCATTGTATATAATTCAAATGTAATTTACATTTACATAAATTTAAGTGATAATGTATAATTTCAAAAACTCATTCTAACTATACTGCTTGCACACTGATGCACTGTGCAGTTGAAGCAGAAATCGCAGCGTTAGAAGCGCATCGTGTAGATCGTCGGCAACTCTCGATCGTCATTCCGGGTGTAGAGTTCACTCTCCCCGCCAGATAGAGTCTCCACTTGCACGCATCACTTTACTCCCACACAGCGGCGCGCTCTTCCAACAGCGGACCTCCACAACATGGCCGACATTCGATGACGTAATTGACCCCTTCGTTTTTAACGTGAATTTTCACTCTTCGCAACAATTACGAGCGTGAAAACATACACACCATCAAACACCCTTTAATTGAAAGTGCAATACTAACGAAAAGAACACAGCACACACACGAGATCGCATAAAACCGCTCAAAAACAAGCGAAACTCTCGAAGGACGACGGCGAGTCTTTGTTTCGTGACGACACGGGATACTTTGATTGGATCAAAAACAAGATGCTGAATGGATATTTGACGCTGACAATAGCAGGCGAGTATCCAAGGTGATGATCGAAGTTTTTACTTTTAGTTTCTTCTCCTCTGTGGACGAACACGCACTACTAACTATCATGCAACTTTCACCACATAGTCTTAGTGAGTATCAATGTACACTGACGGGAACTGGAAACATTCTACAGTTCTTGCTTATCTTCTCACTATTACAGCATTCTAATACCCATGAGCGAATAACGCGCCTTTGTTGAAGCCACGGTCGGAAAGGACAGCTGTAGCCATTGCCGTGTAACACTCGCACACATTCGCAAACGCAAGTGTGGCCGGATGACAAACCCAACAAAATGCCTCACATATTGAACACTAAACAACGCATTTGAAAAACGTGGAACACACCCATCTTCGGTTGTTTGTCTCCTTCTCGCCGCACTCCGAGCACCACCGCATCAACAAAACCGGTCCGATATTCATAATATCGTTAAAGTTCTAAAATAAGAACGTTATAGAG